>NC_091208.1:7426263-7480623 GCF_040958095.1 Procambarus clarkii
ACTCGAAGTCGAGACAACGGGCTGCAACCACCGACCCAAAGTGACACACGCCCTACTAGGCTCAGGAACATTTATGATATAGCATGCAACCAGGACCCTGTTCGACCGCCAAAAACCCCGTGCCTGAATGTCAGCCCAAGACATGTTACCGAAGACGGCAGCAAGAGCAACAAAGTTATGAACGTCATGGACATGGGGATAGACTGCAGGCTGGCTGGACCGAATAACCCAGCGGACAACCTGAGAGACCCGAACCCGGGAATAGGATAGAAAGGAAACCGCATCAACCCAAAGCGTGTCTCCGGCCACCGAGGCTGTGGCGCGCAAATAACAGCGGAGCGCCTCAAACTGACAACACATGATGAACCACCGCCCTGACCAACCAAGCATCAACAACCCAAGGGCCCTCCGGAAAGCAGCAGTCTCATTCTTCACCAGAAAAGAAGGAGACGGCTGCAAACGAACAAACCTATCACCACGACCAAAAGGGCAAAAACCCCTGCGCCGAAGGAGAACATGAAGCTCTCCGACCTGACCCCCAGAGATCAACGCCAACAAGAAAAGAAACTTAGAAAAACAATCCTGAACTAACGGGGGCCACAACAAAACAAGAAGAAGACAAGTACGAGAGCACCCTGTCCAAAGACCAATTCGGCTCAGGCGGCGCATGAGCAGGCCGGAGGTGAAACAACGCCCAAGACAGGCTTGCGAAATGGCACAGAAGTAACATTTATACCGAAAGCAAGCTGCAGCGGCTCTGCCAGCGCCGCACGATATGAGGCGACAGTATTCAGCATAAGATGACGGTCCTGAAACAGCCATGAGAGAAAGGACAAAACAACCTTAACCGAAAACGAAGAACAGCGACGGAGAGACAAGCAGAACCCGAAGGACCGCCAGGAAACTTTATACTGCCGCCGAGACGAAGCCTGAAGCCCGAACACCATCAAAAAATTTGGAACTGGAGCTACCTGACCCAGCCACAATCACATCAGAAGAAGAACTGATGGTTGGATCGCCGGCGCGGTGGGTGTAGGGCTCTCCATTCCCCCTCCCGGGAAGGAGGGAGCTGCGCAGACATGCGGCGCGGCACGTGTGACGTCATGCTCGTTTGCTCGTTTTCATTTGAGGAGTTCTGTCCAATCGTTATTTTTCGTCTTTTTAACCAGAATAGGGGTTTGTTTTGAGGCACGTACCTTTCTGGGTGCCTGATCCGGTCGATGGCAGACACAGATTGCTCCAAATCACATGTACATTTCAATAGGCCATTGCTCCTCGTGCCTCTCTGAGGGAGCCAGGTTCTGGCTCGTGGTCCCCGGTAGGCATAGAACTCCATCCACACTGATTGAGGCCAAAGTCTAAGGATATACATATCAGCCTGGATAGCTCTGGGGAGCAGAAGTGGCTCCTCCAAGAAAGTAGAGGGGAGGGCTGAGAAGAAGGATTGGGGTGAGAAGGAAAAGAGGACACAGAAGACCAGGAAGACTGAAGGAAAGAGGGAACACCAGACGGAGAACCAGGAGGAAGACTGAAGGAAAGAGGGAACACCAGACGGAGAACCAGGAGGAAGACCCTCTGGCCCAGAATGCAAAGGAACAGGTGAGGTGGTGGTGGCGGTGTCAGGGTCCAAGGTCTGGAACGGTTGCAAAATTGATAAAGCAGGAGAGGGCAAGGAGAAGTGGAATGCAACACACGAGTGCCAGAGAAAGAGGGAAGACTGAACCTGGCGTTTCGCCTCAGGAAAAGATAAATGATCGCGATGTTTCAAATTGAGGATGGCTTTCTCAAATTTGTAGTGTACACATGCGTGGGAGAAGGCAGGATGGGCGTCACTGCAATTGATGCAGTGAGCTTGGGAAGAAGAGCACTCCATCTTAGAATGACCCGAGGGGCTTAGACATGCCTCACTTGTGCACTTGAAGAGATCATGCCCAAAACTCCACTACCTGTTCCAGAGGCGAGAAGATGGGGGTATGTACTCCTGAACGAAGCATCTAACACCGGCAAGAATGATGGAAGATGGAAATCTCGACCACAAGGGGGTCGAGTGAACATATCTATCTGGAGGATAGAATGGCCTTGGGCCTCAAGGATATATTTAATATCCTCGTGGCAGTCTTTCACTTTCCTATCACAAGTCGCAACATGGTGTGGGAGAAGAACTGTACCAATGCTGGTATTTAACAAGCATTTTTGGAGATCCGAACAGGGGGTTCGGGATCCGAACCTAATGCAGGACAACGAAGCCAAATGGGCAGCCACTCCCTGAGAAGGGGCTGCAACAACACATGTACCAGTACGGGTGTGGTTAAAAGTGACAAAAGTATCCACCGAATCAACAAGGTGTTTACGGAGGAATAAATCATCAAGACAAGAAGGATAAACGTGACTGAGATCAAAATACTTAGGCCACGAAGCAGGACCAAACAATGCCTGGAATGTTGTCGATTGGGAAGGAATCATGCGAGTGCGAAAGTGACGGCACCAAGCACCCCCAATAAGAGAAGGGGTAAAGGGTGCAGCTGGTACAATGAAAGATGGAGCCACCCTAGGTGATGAGGTGGTCACCACTGGGGGCTTGGGGCTTAACCCTGCCACAGAGGTGAGAGGGGAGCGGAAAGAGTCAGTCGGGAGTCAGAGAAGTAGCTTGGTGTGGGGCCCAATATAGTGGGGGCTGTGGTGTTGTGTGTTACTGAGGAAGTCTTGGTTGTAGGGTTGATATAAAGCCATTGCTTGATTACTGACTTTAATACTTAAACTGATACATGACTAGTAGCTTCCAGGCTGGTAGGCGTCCTGTACGCTCTCTTGTTTATCTCTCCTCTGCTGGCGTCTGAGCCGCAGCATATATAAACTGATGGTGCCGTTTTCTATAAACATGACATCCCTCCTTTTCTTTAAAAAGAATGAATACAGGATGTCTACCATGCTTGTAGCACAAAGCAAAGTTATTGACACAAAGTAAGTTTTTAACATATCAAAAGATGTTGCATACATTTAACATTAATTAAGCACACAAAGACTTTAAAAAACTTAATCTTTACTACACAGGGTTTCAATGTTAAAAATACATATGCAATGTTAAACAAAAATGAAAAAACCTGTACAACAAAGTTACAAAATAATGAATGAGAGATCTGCATTATTCAAACAATATTAAATTTAGTTTAGCATAATAAGTAAATACTTTGCATTACATGAGAATACAAGTAATCATCAAATCGCGTAGGGCGTTTAACATGACGTTTAGGACGAAAGTCCTTAAATACAAGAATATCCTTTGATGAATTGTTTGCCGGGTTATAACTCATTTTTCTTTATCGTTTGTACGACTTTGCACTTCATCATTTTCTACACTAGTTGGAATCACTTTGAAATAGGCCATATTACGTGTTATACTATGATCTCTATCACTAGCTGTTACCATAGTTCCTTTTACACTAATCACTTTATACAGTTTTGTATCATATGGCATATCTAGCTTTCCCTTTTTTTTCTTTTTAACTAAAACAGTGTCTCCAACCCTTATGAATTGTTCCTTTGCACGTTGATCATGAGCAATTTTCATTTTGCCCTTGGCTAGTGCATCCTTCTGAGCGAGACGTTTATCCGTTACCTCGGCTGGCATGACAGGTAGTGCGATCCTCATAGGATGTCCAAATAAGAGTTCGTCAGGCGACTTGCCCAATGTTCCGTGCGGTGTTGATCGGTAGTTCCTGAGAAAAGCATACATAGCTTGTTTCCAGGATCGTCCTTCGGCATGAGCACAGCGTACCGCTTTCATGAGAGGTTGCATGAATCTCTCGACTTCTCCATTTGCTTGAGGATGTAGTGGCATCACACGGCGGTGTTTGAATCCAATATGCTCAGAAAAGTTGACGAAGTCTTGTCCATTGAATGGCTGTCCATTGTCCGCCTTGACAACTTCAGAAATGCGAAAATTTGAAAAGATCTTGTCGAGTTTCGGGATGACAGCATTTGCAGATGTGGAAGTGATGATTTCTACTTCTGGATAACGTGAGTGATCATCAATGACTACCATCAAGTACTCTCAGTTGGTAGTGGTCCGCAGAAGTCCATCGATACTTCCGTCCATGGTGCAGCAGGTAGTGCTGAAGGTTGTAGAGGTGTTGGTCTTGAAGTATCCACTGCAGCTTGACAAGGGACACAGGCATCGTGCATATCCTTTGCTTGATGATCAATGCCAGGAAACCACACCTTTTCTCGTAGCAACTGTTTGGTCCTAACAAGACCTTTGTGTCCTTAATGTGCAAGCTTCAGAGCACGTTGCTGGAGAACAGCTGGAATGACGATAAGAGTACCTCGCAGCACGGTGTCGCGTTGTTGCGTAACACTTAATTCTGTCTGGATGCGTTCAAGTGCTTTGAATGCATCTTGGTCAACTCCTGAGGGTGGGATGCGTGGAAACTTTTTCTTAGTCAATGCATCCACTGTTGCTTGCAGAGTTGGGTCCTCAAGGGTTGCAGTACGGATTTCATCAAGAGTGAGAGCCTTAGGGACTGCATCACAGGCTACAGAGTGTACATATTCCTCGGCAACTTGAATTACATCTGGGTTAATGTGCAGCTGAACTTTGCTATCAGTATAACAATCTGTAGGTTCAAATCGATCAAAAAATTCAGCAACAATAGCATCAACATTGTTTGCTGATTCCACTGCAACAGCATTAGAAAACTGAAGTAGCCCCAATTTGGTTGAAGTCTTGAATCTGAGTAGAAACTCCTTTGCATTCCTAACAACATGGAATGTAGTAATGAGCATTACACTCTTTGACTTAATCTCTGCAGTGAAAATTCCAATCACTGGTAAGGCTGCCTTTGAAGCATAGGCAGTGGCGTTGCCATTATAGTTTTCAAGCTTTGGGAACTGTTTTTTAAATTTTTCATAGTGGCACTCAGCAATGGTGTCAATGTTTGATACAGTGTCAATGGGAACTTTAAGACAAATACCAGCAATGTATAGTATTGTCTCTGGGTTGTTTGGAAGATCAGTCCATTCCGTGATTGATTGTAGTCCATAAATGTAATCACATTCACTGTCATCTGAGACTGGTTGTAATGACATGTTGTCTTTTATATTATTAACATTTTAGATATGCGGTGCAAGATTGTGTTTACCACCTCGACCCCTATGACCTGATCCTCGTACAGTGCTTTTATTCACTGACTGTGGTTTCTTTAGTGCGGAACGACACATAGCATCAAAATGACCTAGTTTTCCACACTCATAGCACTTCTTACCTTGAGCAGGACAAACATTACCTTGGTGTGGGTAGTCTCCTCCACAATTGTAGCATTTATTGTTGACGCCCTCTGATGTGGGTCGTTGTGACTGCTTGAGTCTTGTTCCATGACTCCAGTTGTGATGTGGTTCTCGGCTCAATTTGCTGTTAGGTTTGCCATGATACCTCCTGTGATCACGGTGTCCTCCCTGAACCTTACGTACCTCATCACTGTTAGTAACAATGGCAGAGCTGTTGTTGGCACTGCACTCCATGACACGAGCATCACGTGCAGCATCTTCCATTCGACGAGCCATATCCAGTATCTTGGTAAGAGAACTTTCATCATCAACAAGTTCTAGAGCTCTTCGACGGAGACGTGTAGATGTGCATGTTTCAATTATTTGCTGTTTGATTTCTTTGTCAACATCAGCAAACTCACAATGGGCTGCTAAACCCTGCAGACGTGTGTGGTATTGATCCACAGTTTCATTAGAGAGTTGGTTCGCTCTCCTGAAATGCATAATTTCCATGGCAGTATTTTGTCTTGGTTTGAAGTGCTCAGTTAATTTGGCTTTGGCAATGTCATAATCTTTGGCACCACCAGTGTCTTTCAGTGTGTCAAAGATGTCACAAACTCGTTCACCTACATAATGAAGTAGAAAGGCACGCTTTCTTTCAGCACTTTTGATGTCTGAAACTATCAACAAATTTTCAAACCTTTTAAGCCATTTGGTCCACCTTTGTGACAGGTTTGTCTGGTCACAGTCAGGATCAAATGCAGGAAACTGAGGTATATTTTTAATTTTTACTGTATAAATGGAAACTTATCACTTAAATGTTCCTCAGAATACTAAACACTTACTGCACTGTATATGTTAGTTAAGAATTCACTGTAATTACTTTAATCTTGCAAAGCTCACAAGCATTTTAATGCAAAAGTTCACAGCAGTGCACAATACAGCAGCAACTAACCTCTTACCTAGCCCTTGTGTACATGTGTTATTCCTACTCACAGCAGTACAGCAATTGTCAGCAGTTGGCACAGCAGTTGTTAGCAGTTAGTACAGCAGTTGGCACAGCTGTTGTTAGCAGTTGTTGTTTGATGAGCTTACAGCACTGTCAACACCGGATGAAGAATTTTGTAGCACAGATCGTCGTTTCGTACACAAAACATTGGGTTTTGTACACAGCATCAAAGCGTCGTTTCGTACTCAGCATCGCCACACATGGATCGCAGATTCCTCAGTACACAGCTTCAGTCAGCACATAGCTTGGGTAGCACATAGCATTGGTTGGCACACAGCACTGGTTAGCACACAGCATCGGTTAGCACACAGCATTGGGTATGGTGCTCACAGACAGCACTACTTCTCTTCCTCCTCCGGGCAGCATGCTTCTTCCTTGTGTTTTAAGCTGAACAAATACCTGCATTCACAGTTCATCCTCGTCGCCAGTGTGGTGTTGTGTGTTACTGAGGAAGTCTTGGTTGTAGGGTTGATATAAAGCCATTGCTTGGTTACTGACTTTAATACTTAAACTGATACATGACTAGTAGCTTCCAGGCTGGTAGGCGTCCTGTACGCTCTCTTGTTTATCTCTTCTCTGCTGGCGTCTGAGCTGCAGCACATACAAATGGATGGTGCCGTTTTCTATGAACATGACAGGGGCCACTGTGCCATCCAGCACAGTTCGACTCGGGGACCTGGTCGCCCTCCCCACGAGCCTGAGAAGTCAAATGAGAGTCGGAGAACGGCATAAAAAGAAACAAGTAAAAATTTCATCGACAAATAAAACCCCATACTCATCATGGAGCCACAATTAGAGTATAGGACACCCGACAGGACGAGGCCTCCAAGGTGTGCATCGTCAATGTACACAATGCAATCGCGCCCTTAACCACTGCATTGCGCCAAGCGTTGGATCGAGGGTTCGCAGAGTGCCATGTGGCATTTGTAGGTATTGGGAGATATTCAAAGCTCCCACAGGTACACGGGGCTCAAATCCTGTGCCTCAGGACTCCTGTCAACAGACGCCATCTTGGAAAAAAAAGTTGTCAGCATCCATGCTGGCTGTGAGAGCCTTAGTATGGAGAGAGTGAACAAGGATGGGACATGCAAGAGCCGCATACAGCACCGCTGTGCAGCTAGGGGCCACAGCACCACTTAGTACAGTAATCTATATAAAAAAAATATAAATGTTCTTTTGTTCATAATCGTTAATCTCCGAAAGTTTTTTACTGATTGCTTTGAAATTTTGACACAACGTTTCATTCGCATCCGAGCCGGTTTTTATACATACTATATAGATGTCACGTCTGTGACAGTAAAAAAACATGCTTTTTTTGAAAAACTGTTTTTTATGTGAGGAAAATCTCTGAAACCTCTTTACCGATTGCTTTTAAATTTTGACACAACATTTCATTTGAATAAGCGCATGTTTTATATATCTGCTATATACATGCCTCCCTTGTGACAGGATTTTTTTTTTTTTTTAAACAGGGCCATCTGTGGGACGTAAGATCAACACATGGGGTAATCTCTAAAAGTTCTTCACTGATTGCTTTGAAATTTTGACATAACGTTCCATTCGAATACGTGCATGTTTTTATATACCTAATATATTGATGCCACACACATGTGACAGGTAAAAACATTTCTTTAAAACAGCGCCATCTGTTTCACGTAAGCTGAACACACGTTATACTAAATGTGTTACGATTGAACTTCAATAATCGATTGCATTGATAAATTGAATTTTCATAGATTTCGATTTATTTTCATTTTGATTTAATAATTTTATGTGACATTGCCTTGGAATTGAGCTGTGTTGTTTACCATACCGTTCTTTCGTGAGTATAGTCTTTTTTATATTTTTCATTGTATTTCATTTCTTTTTTTTTTAACTGTTCTTATTTTTCAGTGATGGGAACATCAGATCATATGATATTCCCAATTTTCTTATGGGAACATCAGATCATTTGGGAATGCATCGGACGAGGGAGTGGAGAATGGTGGGAAGGACGAGGGGATGGGAGTCTGGGATGGTGGGGAAGAAAAAGGGGATAGAGGATGGGTTAATGGTGTGGAGGACGAGGGGACGGGGGAGTTGGGGATGATTGGGACGAGGGGACGGGGGAATGGAGAATTGTGAGGAGGACAAAGGGACAGGGGAGTGGAGGATGGTGGTGAGAAAGAGGGGACAGGGGAAGGGAGTGGAGGATGGTGGTGAGAAAGAGGGGACAGGGGAATGGTAGGGAAGATGAGGGGACAAGGAGGTGGAAGATGGTGGGGAGGACGAGGGGATGGTGGAGTGGGGGAATGGTGAGGAGGATGAGGGGGGACGGTGGAGTGGGGGATGGTGGGGAGGACAAGGGGATGGGGGAGGGGATAAAAGGTGGGTAGGAATGGGGGACAGGGGAAGGTTGCTGTTGCCGGGTACAGCAAGTGATAAATAAAATAGGTAACTGAAATTATTTTGCTTTGATAGTGTTATAGATGATCCCGACTGTGATAAAGTCTATGACAACATTCAGATATCAGTGAAAATAATAGTTAATTATGATATTCGCAGCATGAGGGAGCGAGAGAGAGCACCCAGCCAATGTTTCCTACATCTATGCATCATGAAACGACCTTATGTTCAATCACCATTGTTCATTTTGTTATGGAAATGGATTCATATTTGGGATTTTGTGACAGGAATGTGATAACATCAGCGGTTTTGTAGCTAGTCATAGCGAGATGAGTAGAATATTGGAGGCATTGTCTAGCATCATGTGACTGCTAGCGTCGTCTGCTTGTGGCTCCATGCTGTGTTTTGATTTTATCACCATACTATCCAGAACTGCATATTAGTATGTTACGGTGCATATAAATATTGATAGTGATAAATAACATACGTATATAGCATAATAACAACAGGAACAATGTTATTATTTTGAGAATAGCGAAGTTCCACACATTTAGCTATAAACATTCCATATATTACACACTATTGAATAATATTACTGAAAATCCAGCGTTGAATGTAATGAAATGCCATTTTCTGGGTGAGTCCTGGAGGCTCCCCAGAACTATCCAGGCTGAATGGATATGTATATCTTTCTGGCATCAGTCAATGCATAGAGTTCTTGCCCACCGGGGACCACGAACCAGAACCTGGCTGCCTCTAGAGATGTACGAGGAGCAATGGCCTATGGAGACCCCTCTGTGGTTGGGAGCATTCTATGTCTGTCATCGACCGGGATAGGCAATCAGAAAGGTAGGCGCTCAAAAACCAACCCTTATTATGGTAAAATTATTGCGACCGAAAGTTGAACAGGGGGCAGAACTCCCCAAACAAAAATTAGCAAACTAGCATGACGTCATCATGTCGCCACGCAGCTGTCTACAGACCCCCCCCCCTTCCCAGGGGGGAAGGGGGACCCCTAGACTCAACCACTGGCGACCCAACCTACAGTTCTTAGGCTGGATGTCCAAAAAACGCATAAAACACCGCAGACCGGAGGGAGGGAGGGATGGCGTGGAGCCTCCGGAACTCACCCAAAAAATGGCATTTCATTACATTCAACGCTGGGGTTCTTGGGGGAGCCCCGTCGGCTCCCCAGAGCTAACTACCCAGAGATAATGAAAAACAGGGACTTACCCCGGGAGGCAGTTCATCCTCACTCCTCAGCACGAAGTCGAGACAACTGGCTGCAATCGCCAACCCAAGGCAACGCAGGCCCTATCTGGCCCCGGAATATTCACAAGGTAGCGAGCAACCAGGACCCTGTTTGACCTCCAAAGAGCCCGCGCCCGAATGTCAACCCAGGACATGTTGCCAAACACGGCAGCCAAAGCAGCAAACTTATGCACGTCATGGACACGGGGATAAACCGCAGGCTGGCTAGACTTAACAACCCTGCGGACAACCTGAGAGACCCGAGCCCGGGAACAGGGAAGAAGGGAAACTGGGTCAACCCATAGCATATCACCGGCCACCGAAGCCATGGCGCGCAAATAATGGTTGAGAGCCGCAACCGGACACAACACCTGATGCAACCCGACCTGACCAACCAAGCATCAACAACCTAAGGCTCCCTCCAAAACAACCGTTTCATTCTTCGCCAGAAAAGGAGACGGCTACAACCGAACAAAACGACCACCAGGACCGAAGGAGCAGAAACCCATGCGTTGGAGATCATGAAGCTCCCTGACCCAACCCCCCAGAGGCCAGTGCCAATAGGAAATAGAGCTTTATAAAAACAATCCCAAACGGAAAGGGCCACAAGAAAAGGAGGAGAAGAGAGAAACGAGAGCACCCGGTCCAAAGCCCAGGATGGCTAAGGAAGAGCATGAGCAGGCCGGAGGTGAAACAGCACCTGTGACAGCTTGCAGAACGGGGCAGAAGTAACATCAACACCGAAAGCAAGCTGAAGCGGTTCCACCAATGCCGCATGATATGAGGCGACAGTATTGGGCATAAGATGACGGTCCTGGAACAACCAAGAGAGAAAGGACAGAACAACCCCATCAGAGACCGAAGAATACCTACACAGTGATAGGAAGAACCGGAAAGACCGCCAGGAAACTTCATACTCTCGCCGAGACGAAGCACGTAGGTGGGAGACCAACAACGAAGCCACCTGTACACCATACAAGTGATTATAAACCTGAGCCAAAAACTCCAGACGCAAAGACTAGAGGTGAAGATCGAACCAGCCTCGTACTGGGCTGAACCGATTCGCTGAAAAAGGTGGAGCCGCGGGAAGATCCTCGGGCTCGGACACTGAGCAAGCAGCACCTAAAACCAGGGCTGGGCCGGCGACAAAGGAACCAGAAGGACAACTCTTCCCTGGTTAGTCTCCAAGCGAGTCAAGACGTGCAGCAACATCTGAAACATGGGAAAAAGATACAGGTAACCCCACCTCGCCAAGTCCTGCCTGAAGGCGTCGACCCTGATGGCCTCGCAGTCGGGAAAGGGCACCACGTACACCAGGAGACGTCTCGACCACACCGACGCGAAGAGATCCATGTCCGGAGTCCCGAACGTCTGGCACAGCCAACTGAAGGAGTCGGCGTCGACCGTCCATTCCGTGGAAATGGGAAGGAAACGAGACAGTCCGTCCGCCAGGACGTTGGACATCCCCCCGGACGTGAACCACCAGGTGTGCCAAACCAAGAGAACTCAGCAGACGAGTCACCCAAAGAGACCAGCCCTAGAGAGTCAAGGACTACATCGAACTCCCACGGTTCAGGCAATGAACCACCAAGGAGCAGTCCGAAAGGAGCCGGATCGTCGATCCACGAGCGACTCGAACCCTCTGGAGTGACATCCATACCGCCGCAAACTTCCTGGCCATGCTGTGAGCCCGACGGAAGGATGGACCCAACCGCCTCTGGCCGGCGTGGTGACCACTGATCACAAAGTCCTTGCCTAGAGATGAAGCGTCCATAAACACATCGAGCGAGGACTCGGGTAGGCGCCAAGGCACTAAACCCTGAAAAACCAAAAGAAGAAGCCGGTGATGCAGCAACCGAATCAACACCCCCGGTGGCCGAACCCAATGGTTGTGAGAGAGGCGGGACATCCCCGAAGAAACCAGAACAGCCGACGAAGCCACACCCGACCCGGCGGGTAGACCATCATGGCAAAGTTCAGGCTCCTGTACAAACTCTCAAGCATCCCCCACGTGACCCGGGAACCCCTCAGAACAGACGAAGGCGGGACCGCAAGGGAAGCAGAGCCTCCAGAGGCAGAGACAAGGAAGCAGTGCGAGCGTTCCAAACCAGACCCAGCGAAGACCAAACCTGAGTGGGAAACAGATGGGACTTTCTCCAGTTCACCAAGAACCCGAACATTAAAAGCGGTAACCCTGATGCCCCACAACAAAACCGAGCCAGTCTCTGAACCTCAGATGAACCGAGATATGCCAATACGCGTCCTTGAGGTCCAGGGACACCATCCAAGCGCCCAGCCCCAACTGAAGACGGACCTGAGATAGAGTAGTCATCCGGAAGGAGGGGCAATAAACCCACGGGTTCAGACGGGACAAGTCCAGAATTAACCGGAGGTCTGCGCAGTCCTGTTTCGGGACCTGAAACAGGCGGGAAACCCACCTGACGGCGACGTCATTTCGACCACGCCCAGGCGAATCCACTCCGAGATGACTCGTCAGAGCACAGGAGAAGAGGCCTGCCCCACCAACTTCGAACTCCCGAAGGGAGGAGGAGCCACCTAACGCCACCATAGGCCACACGAAACGACTCGAAAAGCCCACGATTCATGGGACCAGGCACGAACAAACAGGACAAGCCACCCCCCGCATTGCCCCGTCAACGGGACGAACCGTAAAAGGGCCAACGCACCTTGTGAGAACCTAAGCGGTGAACAGGGCGATCCCCGCATCGACCTGAAACAGCCGGAACCGTAGGCTGTGCCAGTCCTGAATCTGACACCGGTGCCTACCATGACAAGAAGAACCCCGAGTTCAGGCACGACCTTCCCGGGAAGGATCCACCACGAGCCCCTTAGGAGCAACAACAACTCCGACATAGGCCGACAACTAACCGAGGTCGCCTGCAGGTACTGCACCACAGCAGACTCAGCAAACAGCAACGGACAAAAAGGAGAAGACACTCGAAGAGCCAGGGCCCAAGTGGAATCCAAGGAAGAAGCCAGCATCGCCTGCTGACACGCAAGGTGAGAAGCATAAAACCGCGACACCACATCCTGGAGGAGTGGCGCAAAGAGCTTCAGCAAAGCAGACGACGCCCGCACCATGGAGGGCAGCAGCACCGGACCTGCAGCAGCCCTACGCACCCCCACATCCAATTCAAGCCAGTCCGAGGACAGCTCATGGAGGGAAAAGAACCGCAGGGCCAAAGCAAGCAGGCCACGAGTATGCAAATCCTCCACCACCAAGGCAGCCGAATAGGAAGGAACCTGCACGTGAAGCCGCATGACACCAACATCCCACGAAAGGGCAGTGGCGAACAAACAAGTATTGAGATTGTTATGACTCTGGGTTCCTTAGATGGAAACCAGAGGTCAATTTGCGTTCTAAATAATTACTTTACATTAATTGATAGGATTGGATCATGTGAGAAGGATAGTCAATTACAATAACAATTACATGCAGGACCCCTTAAAGCTTGATTCTGCAGTATTCTCGTCATCCTTACCAAACGTAAGATGAATCTTGTTTCTCACAGAGCATTCAGTCTCTGAGCTTGTTGACTATTAAATATAATATTGAACTAGTTATCAGCTATTCTTAGAACTATTAAAGTAACTAGTAATGAAGGCCGATGAAGACTTGTGTGGTTTGTAGCTGCACGATCAGCTAGGTTAACTTCCCGGCAACAACGACTTGGGGAGCTCGGGGACTGAAGGCTCCTTCGATCTTCTCTGGTCTGGTTGTGCTTGTGGCAACATCTTCCCTGTGTGGCTCTGTCTCCATTCTCCTCCTCCTTCTCCCTTTCCCTTACCTTAGTCTACAGTGATTCTCTAAGTTAAGTATAACTCTGTGTAACCGTGTTACTGGCTAGGTGTGTGTGTTTTATTTATAAGTACTGTGTAGTATAAGCCAGTGTTTTGGGCATCCCTAAGTGTATTCCGTTGTGACTAGGGTACCACGTGGGGCTTATCTACCCCAAGCTGTTTTGAGCTTTTCGAGTGCCTCTCTTCAAGTTGACTTTACCCTAGTTTTTTCCAAGTGTAAGCCTTGTATCCTGTCTATGTGGACCAAGGTAGTTAACGTAAGGTAGTGTGGTAAAGTGTTTTTTTATAGTAATTTATATAGGAGGGTTAGTAGAGGGATTAATAAATAAGTTAGATTTTGAGGGGTATCCATTAATCCTGTTGAAGTGTAGGTGATTGTATACTAGACATCAGACCTGTATTCTAAAACCTTGAAGCATTAACAGGAACCTATGTTCCTTGGGGGCCGGGCCTATCTATCCCACTATTTTTAATACGTCTTGATTCTAGCGATTGGCCCTTCTGAGTAACACATCACACACCCATTGTCACGTATCTTTTCCATAACAAGTGGTTGGCCTGACCGGGAGTGAATTAATTATACATAAATTGTAAAAAATTAGATTTTTGAGAGCCAAAACTAAAATTCTTGAATTCCAAAGAACGGTTGTGTGGTAGCCTAGGTTCTAGATCAACTAACTAAGGATACATCTTGTACTGACTGGACACCCAGCTGGATCTCTTCACGATTGAGGTAAGTGTGGCCTTGTGATAGTAGCCGTGCAAATTTTTTTTTCCGATTTTTATTTTTATTTTTACTTTGGCTAGGAGCAAAAATAATTAGTGATGGAGGCTATATTGCAGGAACTGGCAAAGCACCTTCAGTAGTAGATATCAAGAAGCTTACCAAAGCTAATTTAGTGTTGTTAGGCAAGGAATTTGGCCTTGAGTTAGAGGTAGCTGCAAAAAAGTGGAGCCTGACAAGTGAAATTTTATAGCATTGCATAAACCAAGGCCTATTGGCAAGTGATAATATTTTATGCCAGGCCAGTCCAGCTATAAGTGTATCTAGCAGGATAGAATTTGAATTACAGCTGGCCCGATTAAAACTAGCCAAGCAAGAGGCAAGAGTGGTAGAACCAAATGCAAGGGTAGAGGAGCAAAGGCTCAAAACTGAGGAGGCAAAAATTAGAGGCAATGTCAATGTACCACCACCTACCAGGGATTGAAACCCCAGGCATTATGATAAAAAGCATAACTTGCCTGAATTTTCAGAGTCAGACCCTGAAAGTTTTTTCAACCATTTTCAGAGATGGACATGATCTTGAACTGACCAGAGGAAGAGTGGGTGAAAATCCTACAGGGAAGACTTAGAGGTAAAGCCCAAGATATTTTTATAAACATGCCTGACTGCGATTGTTTTGATTATAGTAAAGTCAGGGAACGGATTTTGAGGGCATATGAAATTACGCCTGAAGCTCACCGCCAAGTTTATCGCAACTGTAGGCCAACTTACAAACAACCTCGCACTGAATTTGCAAGTGATCAAATCAGACTGTTCGAAAAATGGATTCGCTTGGCTAAAGCCGAAACATACGAGGCACTCAAAAATTTTGTTTTAATGAAGAACTTTATAGATAATATGCCAGAGCATGTAGCATGGTCCCTTAGAGAGCGGACGGAGGTAGATACTAGTATTGTGGATTTGGCCAAGATGGCAGAAAACTACCAGTGGGAGGGCAAAAGGCCCAATAAAAATAATTATAGCCCACATAGTAACAAAACTTATACCCACAGCCAGTCCAGACCAGCCCATTCTAACCCTATAACTAATGCACCTTCTCTTTCAGACAAAACTAACCCTGTTAAATTGTCTAACACCACGGCACCTAAGGGTGAACCAAAGGGCAATCCTGTTAGTAATGTCTCTTTTCCCCGACAAGTCTGTAGTCACTGTAAACGTGCAAACCACATTACTAGCCCTTGTTGGCAACTGCACCCGGAATAAAGACCCAATGCTCCTATTGTGACACAGGGCTTGAGGCCTTCTGAAGGGTTAGGGAGTAAGACCTCCAACCCCACAGTGGTTGGACCTGCTTACCCCATTCTTATCGAAAGGAAAATTTTTGTTGTCTGAGGGATATTTCTGGAGGACGTGATGATCTTCCAAGACACCGGTGCCATCCAGACTTTAATCTTGGAGAGTGCATTGCAAGGTGTCAACACTCTCGACACTGGAGAGGTAATACTGGTCGAGGGTGTCATTAGTGATACTGGAGCAGTACCCCTCCGTATGGTTACCCTGGAATCTGATTTCCACAAGGGTGTTTGTACAGTCGGAGTCACTTCTTACCTACCTTTCCCTAATGTTGATGTAATATTGGGTAATAATTTAGCAGGGGATAAGGTAGGGGACTCCAGACTGCCTATTATGTTGCCTACCCCTAAGGTTTCCCCTGGATCTACCCACTGCAGAGGATAATGTTGTCTACCCTGCATGCGCGGTGACCAGGTCTATGGGACTTAAATGTAAGGGCAGCCCTTTGGTTGCCAAGGTGGGAAATGCCGAGGACACGAGGAACTTTCCGAGGGGGGAAAGGCTAGTGGACCTTGTGGACATATTCATGACCCGGCTCGATGACGAAGCCGAGGACACTGTGAAGAGCCTACCATCGCCTCCTACCAAAAGTAGTGAGGAGGTGGAGAACACTGTTGACCCTCGGCCAATGGCATCTGACCCAGGCATGGATGCATCCTTGAGTTATTAACAGAAAGCTGACCAGAGTCTTGCAGAATGTCACGATGTAGCTCCCTCTAAAGAGGAGATTGTAGATGCAGCAACCGGGTACAATTACAATGATCAGACTTTGATGAGAAAATGGAGACCACAGAGTTCTCCCTTGTCAAATGAGTGGGAGATAGTCCACCAGGCTATGTTGCCTACCTGCTATAGAGAGAAAGTTTTGGCAGCTGCTCATAATGATCCTATGGGGGCATATCAAGGTATTAATATCACCTATCACAAAATTTTAAATATTTCTTCTGGCCCAAGCTGAAAAGCGATGTGGCAAAATTTTGTAACTCATCTATTGCTTGTCAGCTTGTTGGGAAACCAAACCAGACACCACGTAAAGCTCCTCTAAGGCCTATTGTCGTGAGGAACCATTTTCCCATGTGGTAATGGACTGTGTTGGTCCATTACCTAGAACTAAGTCTGGTAATATTTAATTAATCACGTTGATGTGTATCACGACCCGTTACCCTGAGGCTTTTGCTGTAAGGAACATCCGAGCAAAGACTGTTGTTGCTCGTATGTTGCAATTTTTTTCAACTTTGGACTGCCTCGGGTCGTGCAAACCGACAATGGTACTTATTTTAAGTCTGACACTTTTGAAAAATTCTGTAAGGACCATGGAATAACTCATAAGGTTTCCAGCCCATACCATCCAAAGAGAGTCAGGGGTAATTGAGCGGTTCCATCAAACCCTTAAGCAGATGCTGAAGACATCATGCGAGAATTCCCACAAATTTTGGGATGAGAACCTGCCTTATGTTTTGTTTGCTGCTCGAGAGGGGTTACAAGGTTCACTGGGTTGTTCTTCTTTTGAGTTAGTCTTTGGCCATAAGGGTTCGTAGACCCTTACAAATGTTACAGGAGAATCTTTTAGGGAACGTAACGTTGACCGAAGGTTCGGCTTTCTTTGAGCAACACCACCAGAGACTCAGTGACTGCAAGGCGTTGGCACTAAAATATCTTGGGAAGGCCTAAGAAAATATGAAAGAACGACACGATGCTAAGGCTAAGTTGCGAGTATTTCAGCCTGGTGACCCTGTCCTGGTGTTAAAGCCTCGACAAGGGAACAATATGTCTCACAAGTACGAAGGCCCCTATATTGTGACAGAAAAGGTTGGGGACCTCACGTACAAAGTAAGGCAATCTGGCAAGCGTAACCAGGTGATGCTGGTACACTTGAACCGTCTGAAGAAGTTCCAGGGCCCCAGGCCCGTTGCACTAACCAATGTTTCCTTTTCCAGTGAGGGAAGGGATGATTGTTCTGGGGACCCAACTAATCTCATTCTCAATAATTCTAGTTCTGTGAATACTGTGGAGAAGGAATTGTCCCATTTGCAGATGGCCCAACGTGAGGAGGTGCAGTCGATGCTTGACGAATTCTTCAGTCTGTTCCGGAAGGTCCCGACCCAGACTGATGCCATCTACCATGATGTCAAGTTGACGGACTACACTCCCCATTCGCCTTCAATCCTATCGGATGAGTTCGGAAAAGAAGGCCATCGTACTGAAAGAGGTCGACTTCCTGCTCCAGCACGGCCTCATCCGGCTGAGCCAGGGCTCTTGGTGCTCGCCCTGCCTTTTGGTTCCCAAACCAGATGGCTCCTGGCAATTATGCACCGACTATCGGTAGCTCAACAAGGTGACCATTGTGGATACCTATCCGCTGCCCCTCCTAGAAGACTGCATCGATGAGATCGGAAACGCTACGTACATCTCGAAATTCGATCTCTCGAGAGGATACTATCAGATCCCACTCACCGTTTGCCAAGCAACTAACTGCGTTCGTAGCACCCGATGGTGTATGGTGTCTTCGAGTATCAAGAGTTACCGCTCGGCTTGCGTAATGCCCTTGCAACGTTCCAGAGGCTAATGAACTCTCTCCTCACAAATGTGGTAAATTGTCTGGCGTATTTAGATGACATTGTGCTCTCTGATAGTAATTGGGCTGATCACATAGCTAGGTTATGCCAGTTGTTCACAGTTCTGAAAAGTGCAAATTTAACTCTAAATGCAAAAATGAGTCATTTTGGCCAAGGCACAGTGACGTATCTCAATTATGAAGTGGGCAAAGGAAAAATGTCACCTCGGCAAGATAAAGTCAGTGCTATTCTGGAATATCCAGTGCTCCGGTCTAAAAAGCACATTCAAAGGTTTATGTGCACGTACTACCGATGCTTTTGTCAGACCTTTTCCAGTGTCGCCACTCCTCTCATGGACTTATTGCGAAAGGCCGTTAAATTTAAGTGGTCAACAGACTGAACAGAGGCGATTAAAAATTTGAAATTGATCTTAGCTTCCGCCTCAGTGCTTGCTAGTCCAAGGTTTGACTGACCCTTTAAAATTCATGTCTGACTCGGGTGCTGGTGCAGTGTTGTTGCAAACTGGGGATGATCAAGTGTACCACCCAGTATACTATTACTCTGTGAAATTTGACAAGGTGCAACTTCATTATTCAGTGATAGAAAAAGAAGTGTTGGTGCTAGTGTTAACATGTAAAAAGTTTGAAGTATATCTAACCGGAAATATAGTGGAAGTGTACGTAAATGATTTTGGGTAGTAGAACCCCAAGCACAAATACCATAGTTGAGAAAAGGATAGAAGAGAGAGTAATAGAGTGTCACCAGGGCAGGGCGAGGTATATAATATGATCTTAGAAAGAATGCCAACAGTTTTTGACACTTTTTTGATATATTTAGAATGTGTCCCTAGAAATTCAGCTTGCGGTCAATGAGAATGCCAAGGAATTTGCCATCTACTTTGTTACAAATTTGGGTATTTTTAATCCTGAGATTTATATGATTTGAGGATTTATTGCCAAACAAAATATAGAAAGTTTTGTCAATATTGAGGGTGAGTTTGTTGGCAGTTTGCCAGTGATGGACCTTATTTAGCTCAATATTCACTGACATTTAGAGCAAGGAGGTCAGGACTGGAGTAAATATACATGTTACATATATGAGCCCCATAAATTTTGAGCATAGCAATGTTCCATACTTTGAACTATATATATTCCACACTTTTGAATAATATTACAGCAAAGAAAACAGAGAAGAAACAAATGAGAAACATCAAAATAATTGTGAAAAATTATATTTGCAGCAAATGCTGCCCCCAAGGGGTGGCGAGGTCGAGTGATCCCGAGTGCTCCATCACTCAGCACCCATAATTTGCTCAACTTCTCAGCTCCATCATGGCAAAAGTATGTCATATCCAATATTTTATTTTAGTTTCCCGTGATCAGAGACTGCATTTTAACAATATAAGAGACAATAATTTTTTGGAAATAATTTATTTTCGGGGCATCACGGGGGAGTCATATTTTAATGGAGCACAGCACGGTAGTTAAGAACAGTCAGTCCGTCAAGAACAAGTTCAGCAATGAAGACAGAATTTGACAGTAAAAGCATCCCCCCCTTGTTCGACAATGTCAGGTACAGTATTACTGTTCTATGGATGAGTATATTCACCTAGTACACTCGCACTGTGACTGCGGGGATTGAGCTCCGACTCTTTGGTCCCATCTCTCAACTGTCAGTGTGTGTGCCTCCCCAAACACCCGGCATCAAAACAGAAAGTATCGGAAAGAATATTCAATAATGGCAAAAAGTCAGTAAAAAGAGAACAATCAGAAAGGAGAGGTGGGGAGGAAAATGAAATATGATAAAGAAGAAAAAAGCCACTAGCAAAATTAATGAAGACAGCAGCAGGAGCATAAGGCTTCAAAAGGCCAGAGGACATGCTGTTATACTGATCATCTTACTCCGACAGCTGCCCATCCCCTCATGACGGCAACAGGCTGGAAAGGGAGGGGGACATCTGACCCAAGTACGTACTCACCTTATTATGTTTGTGGTAATTTCCTGCAGTTAGCAGTTTTGCAAGTACTGTACGGTTTTTCCAGTGGCATAGTGGTTGCTTGCAGTCAGGTCACAGCCGATAGGTCTTCGATTTAATTCTTGTGGCAGAATTTTAGCATTTGGGCAATATTTCCTTTTACCAGATGCCTCTGTTAACCTAGTATTAAATATGCCCCCAGGAGTTAGACAACTATTGTGGGTTGCATCCTGGGAAATGTCAGTAGTTGGCTCTCTGATTTAGAGAGATCTTTCCGTGCCTGACTTTGGGAAACCAACTATTGAAAATTTAGAAATTACTAAATTTTGCAATTACTATTTTGCAATTACTGTACTAAAATATTTCCCATCTAATACCTGCAACGTGAAGCATGTTCAAGTAGAAATATAGAACTCTCAGACGCCTCTCACTAACAGTAACATTGTGTACAGTAACAGACTAAATAATTACTTTACTAGCAGTTGCACAGGTCGTAAAGACTGCACAATATGCTTGGAAGACATTTGTGCTTGGTTTATTTAAGCTACAGTAAATGTACCATTGATTAACTACTATGTAAATATAGTAATAAAGTAGTTTAGTAGTTAACACACAAATATTTTCAACTTTTATTTGGGTAAAATATACAGCTTTTAATTTGGCATATCTTTGTAGAATAAGAAATCATAAAACATTTGCACAATTAAAATTTACAAGGCAGTGTTGGTAAGTATATAAATAATCAAGCCTTCAGTGTAATGAAATGTCCTCTCCTGATCATTTACCGTTACGTTACGTACCTCCGAGGAAAGTGCTGACCTCCTTAAGGTACCTCCCTAAGCAAACTTTAGGAAAATGCACCAAATGTCAGAGACCCACCTTTGCCTATAGGAAGTCAGGCCTAGAATATGGTTCTCTGCAGAAAGCTGAAGTGCAATAAAACAAGCAACTGCTTGAAGAGAATTTGGCACCCGATGGTAATGAAGCCAGCGACAGTTGCATAGACTCTTCCGTGATGCATCTGATCACCACCAGGTGGCTGTCTAGGTCACCTGAGGTCCCAGTCAGCCTACCTCCTTGCGCACGACCCACCCAGATCAAACCCTTCCAAATCACGTGAAAGATAGAAACAGGGCCAAAACAAGAAGCTACTGAGGGCCCCACCAGAAAAAGGGATTTTGTTATATTCAACACGATTATTGGGAAAGACCCCTCAATAGCTCCCTGAACTAACTCAACAATGTCTGGTTAGAAGCAGCCTGCATTTCTTAAAAAAAAAATATTAGCTAACAGAAAAATGCAGCCAGGGATTATCCATGAGAAAATGACAGAAGGGTGCCTAGGCAGAAGAACTATACATGTGAGCATCAGAGCAGTGAATTTTCAGGAAATCATGAGAAAAGATACACAGCAGACTGCGTGACGTGAACCACCCTATGGATAACCTGGAAGAGCTTGCTTTGGAACAGGGGACATGATACACAGGGTTGACAAACAAGGCATGAACTCAAAGAGCATAAACAGTGCACAAATAATGGCTCATTGCAGACACAGTACAGAGTATATGATACACCCTCAGCCAAAAAACATAAGTCTTACTCTTAGCCAAAAATGGTGAAGAAGAATGGAGGAGAAGAAAACCATTACCTAACTCAGACAATGCTTTAATGGAAGAGTGCGAGGCTTGACAACCTACCAGCTGGAAGTCCCAGCCAGAAGAAAATCAGCCTTAACCACTGTGCTGCGCCAACCGAGAAAACTCGGTCGGTGGGAAATTGCATCAACCGAGAAAGCACCTTTTGCATATATCGTACCCATTCAAAATGCGTGTGTGGTAGGTTGTCTACAAAATGAACTCTTGAGACCTCTAGTGAGAGGCAGCCATCTTAGAAAAAAATTTCCATAATGCCCTAGGGCTGCTGGCTGGGTTAGTGCGAACTCATTTTTGTCGAGGGCTGTGTAGATTATATGAATCCGACTTATAATGGCATCATTGGTACTCTTTTGGGCACACAAGCCATACTGGCAGGGATTTAATATGTTGAGTTTCACAATGTAGGAATAGAGCCATTTGTAAATAATTTTTTCAAATATTTTTGAGAGTATAGGTAGACTTAATGTTGCTGTGTAATTGTTTACGTCAGCTGTCTCACCTCCTTTATGAACTGGCGTTACTCTTGCTTTTTTAAGAATATCAGGAAAAAGCGCAAACATTGGAAGATAATGACCGAATCACCACTGTTGAGATAATAAACTACTGCAGAGAAATCTAAATAACGACAGAGCAAAGCCCTGTTGAAGTTGAATGTGCTGAATTGCTATCCAAACAACTGCAAACTCCTGCAGCATATGTGCCCACTGTGGCCGAGGAGGCGTCCCGATTTTCATGGCGACAGCTGGGAGATGAAGAAACAGTAGAGGTTCGATGCATCAATGAACAGCTCAAGCAATGGAAATCACCATGGAACTGAACCCCAAAAAGCCAGAAAAGGAAAATGGCAATGCAAGATTCCCCTTAAGTGAAGCAGGGCATGTAATGCACAGTCCCAACCCCAGCAAAAGGATGCCAACCAAAGAAAGTGGCCAAGTTCCATGCAAGGCAAGTTGAGGCCTTCCACATGGTGTTTGAGACTCTGACGGAAAAGTTGAGACCTCCCCACTACCAGTTGAAGAAAGTAGAGCAGCTGCTACAGTGGAAGAGGGAAGAAGGTACCTTACCTCACCTGGAGGTGCTTCCGGAGCTTAGCGTCCCTGCGGCCCGGCCTCACGTGTAAATCACAACCTGGTTGATCAGGTATCCTTCAGAGGTGCTTATCAAATTCTCTCTTGAACACTGTGAGGGGTCGGGCAGTTATGCCCCTTATGTGTAGTGGAAGCGTGTTGAACAGTCTCGGGCCTCTGATGTTGATAGAAACATGCAACTGGCATGTGATTGCACATGCAATCACAATCAAGCTCACAAGAACCCCTACCCATCCAGGAATCCAAGGAACATGGGCACTGTTCATGCAAGAAACTGAACCCAGGGTTTACCAATCACTTAAAATAACATGTTATGTGGTTGAAAATAGGAGCCTTCTGCTGCCAAAGCCTGAAAAACCTTCTCTGCAATCCAAACTAAACTATAATTAATGCCAAAGACAGATTGGGCTGTCTTTGACATTAATCATAGATGTGACGGATGCCACACCCCAGCAATGCAATAAAGGTCAACAGCAAAAAGGGCACAGTTGACTGCTGTCAAGGAAGAGCTCCAAGAAAGACCTGAAACATGTGGGAAACTTCCTTCCTCTAAAGTGCCTGCATGCAAAAACAAAAAGGTTGCCTTGTATCCATGAAAAAAGGGCTTGTCTGCAAGTCTGTGCATGCCACACAAAAGTCTTGGAAATGCACCCATAGGCAAGGGAATAACAATAGTCCAACTCGTATTGAGTTGAGCGTAAATAAAAAATATGTCCAAAATCCAAATTAGTGTCATAATGTATCCAAATACTCCTTCAAGTAACCCCAAATTCCAGACAACCTCACCTGCCATAGAAGGACCAGGAACAACATTCACTCCCTTAAAAGTCCAGGAAGGTGAACTCTCGGCACATCGTAACAATACAAGGGAATGAAAGAGGTAAAAGTAGGCTCTGCAGTCTACACAGTCAGCAACCCACCCCCCACCCGAAGACTCAAATGTGCCTTAAGTCTATGAACCACAGCACCTAATAAGCCCAACCATAAACACCTTATGGGAGATGGCATAGATAGAGCAATCGGTTGCAGGATCCAAAGACACTAAGTAAGAATGCAAAGTCCAACATGTACAAAGAATAGGGCCATGCCCAATTGCAATATGTTTAGTAGACGCAGTTAACAACTCTCATCTACAGACCTCGCAATGAAGAGCAAAATCCTGTAATCTACCCAGAAATGAGGTGACTCTAGAAGAGTCAGCTTGTAGAGAGAACCTGAACCTCTCAGAACAGACATCTCTGGTAGGGCATGGAAAACACATGCCAACTGTTATGATCCTTGTCTCCTGTGGAGAGATTTTCATGGAGACAAGCCTTGTAACAAGTTAGCTAAAAGGTAAAGTTATGTAAAAGCAGTAAAGAGTACTTTTCCTGAAAGAAACTTGTAGCTGGCAGCTTGGAGGTCGTGTGTTGCTGATATTACTCCGCCAAAGAAACTAGAACCCAGAGCTGGAGATTTATTATGAACGATGTATATATTGTTTGGAAATATTTTGTGAAGGAAAAATGGACTCTATTTATATAACCTACGATGGGAGTATGGTTAAATGAGTCATTATAGTTTGATTAGGAATGTGGAGAGATAGAGTATCAAGGGGCGAGTGATGTGGCCAGACAAGTAGACGCCATCTTACTATCATCGGAGGAGCGTCAGTGTGGGCTGATCATTGACTTTTGAGGATTAACTCCTACCAGATATCCAGATAAGCCTTATATTGTAGTTATTCAGGTTGCATGAGTTTGTAAACTGAGGTTCTACTTAGTTGGTTACTTAGAGAGAGTCCAGATTTCCTAGTTCATATATATATCTGTGTCGGACAAATACGCTATCAGGTGTGGTTGGTGTATAAAATTAAAATTGTTGGACCAGAATATTAAGGGTTACCATATTGCTGGAGTACTTTGTGTAAGATGAATCATATTGGTGTGTAACTATTAATGAGAATGTCATTAAGTTTAGAGGAATTTCTTAATGAATATTTTATATTGTATATGTTTTATTTTGTAGATATATTTTTGGTTTGTTACACTACTCAGACGTTTCTCTACTACTGTTGCAAAGTTCCTTGGCAAAACTAGAAGGTTACCATCCATCATATTCCCTAGACAACTAAGTAAAGAATAAGTACAGGACCAGGGCATTAGCCTAGGGATACAGCCAAACTTGAGAATGAATAATAAGGACCAAACCGTGCAATAGAATAAATATCAGTAATTTATAAAAGGCTGTGACATAGTAATGGGCACCAGACCATCACCAGTTAAGTGAAATATGGAACAGCAGCCTGTGACATCAACTACCAAGTATGGGAAGGAATGAACTGTCAGGGAAAAGCGCCAAGCCATTACGACTATATAGCACTGGGAAGGGATCAGGATAAGGATTTGGGATGGGACGGGGAAAGGAATGGTGCCCAACCACTTGGATGGTCGGGGATACAAAATACAAAATTAGGGCAGAGCAATGTGGGTGACATGTACAATTTTGAAAGAGAAAGGATAAAGATCAGAAAGCAAAATCCCCCAGCAGAACTGTTCCAGGGATATCAGAAGATGGATGTTGTAACCAGATGAGCGAGTGAATAGCAGGCTGACTGTGACTCTGGGTGACCTGAGCTGCCACCTGGTGGCAGTTTGGCTCATTCTGGTCCTGGCTCCCGGCATGCAAGGGTTGGTCTGAGGGCTCGTACATCTCTAAGACTAGGCTGGACCAGCACTTAACTCTGGAAGCTACTGACATTCCCACAAGAGAAAAGTATTAAAGATTTTATTTAAGCAAAGTCTTCCCCATAAAAAGTCTTGCAAGTCTGTAAGAATATGCAAGATCCCCAAATTTCTAGCATTATTATACACTGCATATACATGAAAATATATGAACATCCCATGCCTTTTATAACCTTGTTTGAGGTACATCAGGTTCTGGCCCAATCCATTTTTCTCCTATCTCTTGGGCTAAGACAGGAAACCTGTCCGAGCCAAAGAAGAGCATTGGCTCCCCTCCAGTATGGGCAACAATAGCAGGTAATCCAAATGCCTGAAAGACAGAAATAATCTTATTACAGTTAATAAAGAAATTGTTATATAATATGGTAAAGATATTTTTCTTCGTATTCAACACGGCAGATTAAAGCTCAATTCTTAAGAATTGGTAGGATATTAAATATGCCTATTTAAAGTCTTGTAAAAGGTAATTATTATAATGAATTGCTGCATGACATTATAAATCTTGGGTATTATTAGTTGGCAAGAGAGAATATTCTTGAGAGAATAGTTAAAAAAAACAACACAGCATTGAATGTAATGAAACGTCATTTTCTGGGTGAGCCCAGAAATAGGGCTTCTAATAGTTCCAAGGAGCCTCTGGCTAACTGGAGCTATCAGAATGATATATGCTATATTAGTCTGGAGGCATCAGTCAGTTGGAGTTCAGCCTATGGGGACCACGAGCCAGAACTTAGCCCCCTCAGAGAGGCAAAGGAAGCAATTGCCTATGGAAACTTCCATGTATTTGGGGGCATTCCATGTCTGCCATCAACCAGGGTTAGGCACCCAGAAAGGTAGGCATAACAAAACAGACCCCACATCCAGCACTTCTACTAACACTATAAAATCATTTATATTTGCCAACATCCAGGGTATAAAAACGCGCAAATCCAACGAAGTTCATTTTATAGATGATCTCCATGAGGCAAATGCAGTGTTTGCAGCCCTAAAGGAAACTCACACAAAGGACTACCATGAGGGTGAAATATGGATCTCAGAGTACAATCTTTTCAGATGTGACAGGAAACACCGGATACAGGGTGGGGTCAGTCTCTACGTCAAAGACATGCACTCATCTGTACTGAGCTGCTAAACACCTCAAATGATATGGTGGAAGTGCTGATAATCAAAATAGAGATCCTAAATGTAGTTATTGTCCTTGTGTATAAGTCACCAGAGTCACCCCCGAACATCATCCTGCTTGGGGACTTCAACCTACGGCACCTGAAATGGAAGCACCAGGCTAATACAGTAATATCAGAAAGAATACCAGGAAGCAGTCTAAATGAACAGGCACATGCAAATAACCTGCTACAGATGTGCGACAGGTTTACCTTAAACCAGCAAATAGTAGAACCAACTAGGAAGGAGAACACGCTGGACCTCATTTTCATAAACAATGATGAATTGATCAGGAACATAATGATTACAAATACCTGTTACTCAGATCACAACTTAATTGAAGTTCTGACAAGCATGGGGAATAGACCTTCAAAACCAGTCCCGATTCCCTGTGGAGGAGATTTCAGCAAATTCAACTTCAATAATAAACAGATAAACTGGGAGCAAATAAACCAGGACGTCACAGAAATAAACTGGGAAGAACAGCTAGAAAATGCAAACCTGAACCAGTGCCTGGAAAAAATAAGCTCAGTAGCACTAGAAATATGTTCAAACCGTATACCTCTAAGAAAAAAGAGGAAGAGATGCAGATTGGAACGGGAACGTCGTTCCCTCTATTGGCGAAGAAAACGAATCTCGGAACAACTTGAGAGTCTCACTCTGTCTCAAGAACGGCGAAGAAGGTTAGGTAGAGAAATAAAAACAATTTAATTCAAGCTACAAGAATCAGACAAAACCAAGGAGAGGCAAAGAGAGCAAAAGGCCATCAGTGAAATAGAGAGAAATCCGAAATATTTTCTCCTATGCAAAATCAAGATAAAAAACCACATCTAGTATCGGGCCCCTGCGAAAGGGATATGGAACTTTCACCGATGACAACAAAGAAATGAGCAAGTTACTGAGGAAGTAGTACGACTGTTTTCAGCGAGCCATTAAACACACTAAAGATTGATAACTCAAATAAATTTTTCATGGATATGATACCAACATCAAATCATATATCAGACGTCGCCCTATCCCCACTGGATTTTGAAGAAGCCATAAACACTCTGCTCCAGGCTCGGATTCATGAAACTCCATATTCATCAAGAACTGTAAAAAACCACTATCGCAGGCCCTTCACATTCTGTGGAGACAAAGCCTAGATACTGGCGTTATCCCTGACATACTAAAAGCAGCAGAGATAGCACCACTCCATAAGGGAGGAAATAAGCAGAGGGAAAAAATTACAGACCAATAGCACTAACATCGCACATCATAAAAATCTTTGAGAAAATGCTAATAAGTAAGATCACAAAATACATGGAATCACAGCATCTCCATAACCCCGGACAACATGGTTTCAGAACAAGGCGCTCTTGCCTGTCACAGTTGCTGGACCACTATGACATGGCATTAGATACCATGGAAGACAAACAAAATGCTGATGTAATTTACACAGATTTCGTAAAAACCTTTGACAAATGTGACCATGGTGTTATTGCACATAAAGTGCGTTCAAAAAGAATTACGGGAAAAATAGGCAGATCTACAATTTCCTGAGTAACAGAACCCAATGTGTAATAGTCAACAAAATAAAATCCAGCCCATCAACCGTGAAGAGCTCAATTCCCCAGAGTACTGTGCTTGCTCCAGTACTTTTTCTCATTCTCATATCGGACATAGACAAGGACACAATCTATAGCACTATCATTTTTTGCAGATGACACTAAGATTTTCATGAGAGTAGGCAACACAGAGGACACGGCAAACCTCCAATCAGATGTAGATCAGGTCTTTCTATGGGCTACAGAAAATAATATGGTGTTTAACGAAGATAAGTTCCAGCTCATGCGCTACGGAAAAAATTAATATAAATACGGAAACCACGTACTGTACAAAACTCAAGCAAATCATAACAGAACGAAAAGACAATGTAAAGGATCTGGGTGTACTCATGTCGGACGACTTTACCTTTAAAGAACACAATAAAGTAGCCGTCACAACTGCAAGAAAAATGGCAGGTTGGATAACAAGAACTTTTCACACTACAGATGCTATACCGATGATACTTTTCAAAACGGTAGTGCTCTCTAGAGTGGAATATTGATGCACAATGACAGCCCCTTTCAAAGCTGGAGAAATTGCTGACCTGGAGAGCGTGCAGAGATCATTTACTGCTAGAATCCACTCAGTAAAACATCTAAACTATTGGGACTGACTAAAGAGCCTAAATCTGTACTCCCTTGAGCGCAGGCGGGAGACACACAATAATTTAAATGTTAAAAATAATAGAGGGGCTGGTCCCAAACCTGCACACAGAAATAACATCACATGAGACCAGGAGGCATGACAGAATGTGCAGAATGCCCCCTGTTGAAAAGCAGAGGAGCAACAGGTACTCTGAGAGAGAACTCTATCAACATCAGAGGGCCGAGACTGTTCAACACGCTTCCACTACACATAAGGGGCATAACTGGCCCCTTATGTGTAGTGGAAGCGTGTTGGTCAACTGGTCTCTCTTGAACAGTTATAACATAACTGTTCAAGAGAGAACTGGATAAGCACTTCCAAAGGATACCTGATCAACCAGGCTGTGATTCATACGCAGCTGTTGAACGCGGCTGCGAGGAGCCGCGTTCAACAGCCTGGTTGATCAGTCCAGCAACCAGGAGGCCTGGTCGACGACCGGGCCGCGGGGAAGCACCTCAAGGTAACCTCAAGGTATGGTAAGAAAATTGTTACCGAAGACCGAACAGAGAGGGAGAACTCTCAAATCTAAAGAAACAAGCAAACAATCAAACGTCATACACCGCAGCCGCGCCACTTGTCCCCCCCTCCACTTCCCAGGAGGGCGGAGCCCCGGACCCCCATGCACCGGCTACTCACACCTCCAGTTCAGAGGCCGAGTATCAAAACAAAACGAATCCGTTAACTGGAGGAATGAAGGGGGCCAGGGAGCCTTCGAGCTCACCCAGAAAAATGGTGTCTCATTACATTCAACGCTGGTTTTCTGTGGGGAGCCCCTTCGGCTCCCTGGAGCTACGATACCAAAGACAAGTAAAAGAAGGACTTACCCGGGAGGCAGCTGCCACTCGCTCATCAACTCAAAGTCGAGACAACTGGCTCCAACCTGCGACCCAAAGCCACATAAGAACGACCGAGACCAGGAACATTTACCAAATAACAGGTGGCCAGAACCCTGTTCGACTTCCCGTCGAAAAAAATCCCCGTGCTCGAATGTGAGCTCAAGACATGTTGCCAAAAACGGCAGCCAAAGCAGCAAACCTGAGAACGTCATAGGCACGAGAATAGACCGCAGTCTGGCTAGACTTAATAACCCTGTGGACGACCTGGGAGACCTTAGCCCTGGAACAGGGAATGAGGGGAAGCGGATCAACCCAGAGCGTATCCCCGGCCACAAAAGCCGAGGCATGCAGATAACGGTGAAGTGCCACAACCGAACACAACACATGGTGCACCCCCAGCCTGACGAACCAAGCATCAATGACCCAAGGGCCCCTCTGGAAAGCCGCCATCTCATTCCTCGCCAGAAAAGAAGGAGACAGCTGCAACCGAACAAACCGACCACCAGGACCTAAAGAGCAGAAACCTCTGCACCAGAGGAGAGCACAAAGCTTACCAACTCTACCCCCACAGGCCAATGCTAACAGAAACAGCGCCTTGGCAAAACAATCTTGAACCGAAGGGGGCCACTACAAACCGAGGAGAAGAAAGAAAAGAGAGCACCTAGTCAAAGGACCAGGACGGCCCAGGCAGCACATGAGCCATCCCGGAGGTGAAACAAAGCACGAGAAAGGTTACAGAATGGGCAGAAGTGACATCCACCCCGAACGCAAGCTAAAGAGCCTCCGCCAGTGCCTCACAATAAGAGGCGTTAAATAGGAATAATAGGAAATCACAATAGGAAACAATATTAGGCATCAAATGACAGTCTTGAAACAGCCAAGAAAGGACAAAACAACCCGACCAGAAATAGAAGACAACCTACAAAGAGAGAGGAAATGGCAAAAAGAATGTGAGGAAACTTCATACTGTCGCCGAGACGAAGCTTGCAGGTGGGACAGCATGAAAGAAGCCACCTGATCACCATACAAGTGGTGATACACCCGCATCAAAAAGACCAGACGCGAAGAGCAGAAGAGTAGACCAAACCAGTCATGTACCAGACCAGTCCGATCTGCTGGAAGAAGAGGGGTTGGACACAGAGCAAGCAGCGCCTGAAACCAAGGCTGGGCCAGCCATCAGTCCTGCCGACAGGCATCGACCACGATGGCTACACAGTCGGAGAAAGGCGCCGCATATATCGGTAGACGCTGAGATCATGCCGACGCGAAGAGGTCCACCTCTGGGAGCCTGTACGTTTGGCAAAGCCAACTGAAGGAGTCGGCGTCGACCGTACATTCCGTGGACAGGGGAATGAACCGAGACAGGCCGTTGGACAGTCCCCGGATATGAACCGCACGGAGAGCCAAAAGCAAAGAATCCAGCAGACATGTTACTTGAAGTGACCAGCCCCAAAGAGCTAAGGACCGAAAAGAACCCCCGCAGTTCAGACAATATACCACTGGAGTACAGTCTGAATGGAGCCGGATCGTGAATCCCCGAGCGATCTGAACGCTCCAAAGGGACAGCCAAACTGCCGCGAACTCCCGCACTGTGCTATGAACTCGACGAAAGGACAAAGCCCACCGCTCCTGGCCAGCCTGGTAAGCAATGTTCACAAAGCCCCAACTGAGAGATGAGGCATCCGTGAACACATCGAGCAAATGCTCGGGTAGGCGCCAAGGCACTGAACCCAGGAAAACCTGAAGAGGAAGCCGGCGACATAGCAACCTACGCAAGGTCCACGGAGGCCTAACCCAGCGATCGTGAGAGAGGTGGAAGGGGCGGCCCCGAAGGAACTAGAACAGACGCCAAAGCCAGACCCAACCCAGCAGGTAAACCAGCACAGCAAAGTTCAGACTCCCACACAACTGCCCGAGCAACCGCCGAGTGACCCAGAACCCCTCCCCCCTCCTGAAACCGCTGAATGAGGGTCTGCAGCCTCAGCAACGCCTCCAGAGGGAGAGAAAAGACCTCTGGAGGGAGAGACAAGGAAACGGTCCGAGAGTCCCACATGAGAACCAGACGGGACTTCCTCTAGTTCACCAGGAACCCGAACCCAGCGAGTAGGGAAAGAACCACACCCCTGGCAAGCAGACAAGCACGCGAGCTGGGAGCCCACACCAACCAGTTATTGAGGTAAGCTAGAACCCGAACCCTTAGCAAGCGCAGATGGGTTACCACAACATGGGTAAGATGTGTGAATACGTGTGGTGCCAGATTTAAGCCAAAAGGAAAGCTACAAAAGCGGTAAGCCTGCCACCCCACAACGAAACCTAGCCAGTCCCTGAACCACGGATGGTTCAGTTATTGTTGCAGAGTTAGACAGTACAAATCGACACCATCGCATCCTGGAAAGGCATTATATCCATACAGTATACTAAATGATTTGTAGAACTCTTATTTCATTGTGAAGGTTAAGCTGTATATAAAAAAACAAGCCCAAAGGTGAGCAATAATTCAACTCTTTATTTCAGAACATTATAATATTCATGTAAACAGAAGAATTTAGGTGCAGAAAATATTATTGCGCAATCTCGTTGGCAGGCGAACTGAGAGGTGAAGTTATTAATGCAGAATCACAGAAAGATTCATGTGGAAGACCACATGACTCGCAGGCTACACTTGCTACAATAACAAAATGCTGAAACCTTCTTATCAGATAAAGCTTCCCCCATGTATTAACTAATCCATTGTAGTTGTAGTTTAACACCCAGTAACATTGTAGTGAATTGTCTACCAATTGATAATTCCGAGTGATAGACTAATACATTAATATAACCCCCCAGATTGTATAGGAAACTATTTGTGGGAATTAATATTATACAGTCCACTTTAACCCTTAGACCGCACAATACATATATAGATGATTTGAGTAACAAAACCGGAACCGCACAATACATTAATAGCTGTTTTAGTGTCTAGCGCTTTAATTTAAACACCCCGCGTGGGATAGGGGCAGCTATAGTGCAGCCACGACCGATAGTTGGCAGACGCCACCAAGAAAAAAAATCGTGGCCAACATTCCTGGTTGTGAGAGGGTCAGTACTGAGCGAGCCACCAACGCTGGTGCACGCATCATGAGCTCACAGCACATCTGTTCAGCCTGATTGATGTCTGATTTTTTCTTTTCTTTTTTTGCAGTAATAGTGTGTATTGTGATATATTTGTATAATAAAATGTGTAAACCATCGCTGTACTCAAAATTATTGTGTTCATATTAGTGATTCAATTATTATGTTTATAAAACAAAAACAAATAGTTTTGCTGTTATTACACTATATACACAGGTTATATATAAGTATCTGCATGTTTTGGTCACCATAACGAACCACTAAGTTGGTATTGTGAGTCAAAAAGCCACGAAGAGTGGCCTTCACTCACCAGCCACTTGCCACCACTTCCTCACTCACCAACATACTCCTCCAACCATACTGTTTTGTTCACTATACACAGGCGATAAATATAAGTGTTGGAAATTTCCAACATAATACAACACTGTTGTATTATTATTAATTATTACTAAATCTACTAATCACTGTAGTAATTAAAATCAACCAACCGTAGAGTTCACATGTACTAATAATTGTATCTGTACAATAAGGCTAGAATTCTTACGTCACCAGACGCCAGTATTGCGTCAGATTCCATTATAATAAACACATCTATGTCCAGTGTGTCAGAGAATTGAGTTTGATTCTCTAAAAACAGCGGTGTTCTGTGTGATAATTATTTACAGATAACCTGACTCCCAAATAATGCCAAATAGACCGTTTCTAGTTACAACTGTTATCTGGTAATAAATTTAACGTCACACGTGAATGCCAGGGAGAGAATTACATTCATCTCCATTGTTCGTTTACCATCGTAAAACGAGCAAATAATATTATCTAACTCCTCTGAATAATAAACCCGTCATTATCCCAGCATTTCAGTCGCAACTGCGAGAAATGATATTATTCGTAGTAAATAATTCGTGTAACAAATGCGGGACGCGGGGCGGGGAGAGGAGAGACGCCATTACTCGAGAAGACGCCACCGAGAGCGTGTGGAGGAGGAAAGTCGCCACCGTGAGGTGTGAAGAATTGTTGCAGAATATAGCAACTTAGCTGGTGTCAGTGTCACAGGATACATCGTGGTGAATCGTCAACAAGAATAAACTTGACGTTCAGCCTGGAACCTGTTAATTTGTTCCGTGTAGCCCAACGTGACCGGCCAGAGAAGCGCGTCAACATCTAGGCTAGGCTCAACGCCACGTGTTCGTTATTACGACGCCAGAACCTAGGACGCGAACTTCGGCAAGCCTCAACTTACACAGTGACCTATTAGCTAAGTACCTTTACTCCCTTTTGATGCATCATTATGGATAGGTTATAGCCGGGTAGCTTGTCGTCACGCCGAGCGACTAAAATAAAACACAGGTTATTATCTGTTTCCACTCTCCATTTTTAATTTCTTGAACATAGATATTTAGCAGCCCAATATGTTGCTACTGAATATATCTTGATTTGCAGCTTGTGTGTGAAGAATTCCCCGAGCTGTCATTTCCCATGTTAATCATCTCCCAGTGTTCCATGATGAGTTCAGGAGATTCCGAGGATGATTCATGACCGATGTCTTTGAAAACGTCTTCAAGCTAAGACCCTTTTCCGTATTCCATTAATTACATTATCTGTAGTGCATTATTGCTACGGATCACTGTTTTCTGGATTAACACGTGTTTATTATAATCATTAATTTCTGATGTTCATAATCTGTATTCTTATTGGTGACAAATTTATTGATTCTATAATTGGTCATTGGATTAACTGGTGTACGAACCACACTAGTTCCTAGACATATATGAAGTTCTAGTAATACCCCCCCCAATGTAGGTGTTTGAGGCTTTGATTCAATTAAATTATACAGCCCATTAATTATACAAGTGATTATATTTTCTAGTATTTATCCATAGTTACTGGTTCCTCTAGGAATTTTCTAATGATCACATTTTATTAGTTTCCCTCTTTACTATAAAAGCGGGTGATCCTTCGTAATTGATTTTCATTACATTAATATTTAAATAAATAGAGTCAAGCCCCAAATGTCCCACATTATGGTCCTTATCGAACCGGATAAACATAAATTATAATTATAAATACTAATTAGTAATAACTAATCCCTGTGTGATGTAGTCTAGACTAACCATTTAATTAATTGTGTCTGCCAACAGCGTAACACATAAGTTAGTCTAAGTCACACCAATTCATTGCTACTTTCACCTCATGTATAAGGTAGTCAATTACCCACAACACTTAGACCTATCCCTCATACAGAAGTAAGAATCTTTAGGTCACCAGGAGCGACAGCTCATAACTTTTATAACAATTCCATACTAACATCTGCGTTAGTGTGACCTCACCATCTAACCATTATATACTTAGGTGGTAATGACATCCATCCTACTCGTCATCCAACTGAGGTGATCAAGCACCTTAAAGCCATAATTTCTTCTTTCAAGCTCATCAGTAATTCGGTAGTATTCACGTTAGTGGAACCTCGCCAACCAAGTCAAGATAATCGTTGGGGAGTAATACCAGAATACTACCAGAGAGCTGCTAAGTACATAAATTTCAGGCTGAAAAAACGAGTGAGATTGGATGCCACTTATATCCAATTTACAGCCAGACCTTATAGACAAAACCTGGCCAGAGATGGTGTACACCTGTCAGGTGAGTCTAGGTTGCATGTGGTTGACAAATTGATCAACACCATCAACTATCACAAACGGCTGTGGCTAACAAGCCAAACTTAACTGTACATAATTGTTTTCACTTGTGTGTGCAAGTGCACACTTATAAACTATAAAAACAAAAAACACCAAAAATACAGCACAATTATATTCACCTTACTGCACCACAATAATCTTTACCAATCTTATTAGGTAGAATTTAGGCTGAGATTGTGCTGAATTTGGTACAAGCCCAGACTAAATAAATTTATAGTTCTTAGGTAGGAATTATCTAGACTAGACTTAAGCTAGTCAGTAGTGTATGTATTATACTATTTGTGCTGACCCTATCAAGGGTGGGATTAAACTTTGAGATAACTCTGATTGGAGTGTCTCCATATTATTTCATTTTTGTGCTCATTATTTTGTATGTATCTATTTTGTTTATTGCTGAATGATCACCATTACATCTAATGGTGATATAGAAGAGCTAACCGGACGAAAGTTAATGGTGAAGTTCGAGCACTACTCAAAATAGTTAGCTATCTCTTGTTAGGTAGGTAAAACTATAGTCTATTGAAGTATATTAGGCTATTCTCATTGATACTGAACTCCACTGAATGAGTCAATATCCCAGTTATCTCAGTAACAAATATTTACTGACAAATCAGCCTTTACCCAACAAAATGGAAACGGCTACCAAAATGAAAAGGACCCTTATCGGTCTGAAAGGTCATTTGACCCGACAGATTAATAAATGCCAAAATCTGTCACAACAGTCAACTGTTGATTACTTTGAACTAGAAGATTTACTACAAGTTGCTGAAAGCAAATTTGCCCATATTAAGCAACACATGAGTCTGTATTTGACAGAACTTCACTCAACTTCTGTAGATAGTAGTGAACTTGAGGAAGTTATAGATGATTTAGCTCAGTATGAAGAAGATATACGGGTTAAACTTCTACCCTTTAAGAAGCAAATTGCTAAAAACAAGCTGACAGTAGCTTCTGCTGCACGTACAGATCCTGAGGTCAAATTACCTCAAATCAATATACCCACATTCTCTGGTAATGAGAATGAAAGTTGGGATGATTTCTGGAGTAAATTCGTAGATGCAGTAGACTCTAAAGTCAACATTCCTCAAACAACCAAATTCACTTATTTACAAGGCTTGTTACGAAATGAAGCCTTGAAGGTAATCTCTAATATAACACTGACCAGTGATTGTTACACATTGGCTGTTCAATTGCTCAAAACCAACTCCGATAACACGGAGAGAACTATTACTGTCTTAGTTCAAAAATTGCTAGATTTACCCTCTGCTAATAATTCCACAGATTTTCTCCAAACTTTCAGACTAGAGTTAGAGTCTTTACTCAAGGCCTTAAGCCTTAAAGTCCAAATTCAGTCAGCTGAATGGATGAACAAAGTAGTTGTTAGGCGAAAATTGCCAAGAGAAACCTTAGATAAGTTGTGTACGATGTACAATAAGACCTTTTTGACTTTGAAAGAAATCACAGGTCTATATACCTTAGTTGAAAGAGAAAGAGCCAACCAAGATGGGGAGAAAGTTTCAAACTCCTCTACTAACTCCCATCGTAACTCAGCTCAAATTGACACTTCAGTCAAACCCAAACAGACTTTAAATAAGTCTAATAAATATAAATCTAAGACTACTCCATCCACTGGAAAAAGAAGTTGTAATGTAGGTACTTATTCGGTGTCTCCTTCTGAGACAACCCACGACTTGTCTACTAAAGAGATCAAGTCAACTAAAGAAAGGAGGTGTCTGTTTTGTAATCCAAGGACATGGCACCTACCAATGCTCTGTTTATCCTACTTATAATGCTAGGATTAAAAGGTTGCAATACACAAGTGCACCAAGTGCATGGGCTCTCATGATCCCAAAAAATGTGTAGTGCAGCTACGTTCCTGCAATAGATGCAACCAAGGTGTACATCACTACGCCTTATGTAGAAACTTCTACTCAATCCATGACCACTGGGGAGAATTCCACGAATTCTACCACAGTGCAATATTGCAAAGTGCATCAAGAAATAAATGTACTTGCTACTGAGTCAGGCAATAATACCACTCTGCCTACAGCTCAACTTAGACTAATAAACAGGAAATCTAGAGTTAACACTAGAGGTCTTTTTGATCAAGGATCACAGAAAACCTTCATTACACAACAGTTAGTAGAGCAGTTAAATTTAAAACCTGCCAAAAGTGTGAGGTTAAATATTTCTGGTTTCTTGACTAATAGTGGACCTCGTGAATACCAAGTAGTTAAGGTATTAGTGAGACTTGGATCTTCCACTAGTCCAATACAAGCGGTAGTAGTAGATAAACTTCCTACAGACCTGCAGGTCACAGGGTTAGCTCGCACTGCGAAACATCTTAAACGAAACCGCATGAGGCTAGCAGACTACAAAATAAATTCTGACTGCCTCACTGATGTTGGAGTACTTATAGGCGCGGATCATTATTACAAATTTATAACTGGATGCACCAGACAACACGGAATGAATTTGTTGTCATCTGCTGGAGGCAAATTGCTTACTGGACCGGTGCTTTTCCAACAAAATCCAGCGTCAACAAACCAACAATCTAACAACATAATAGTGGCGTGACTAGGCTTGGAACAGTCACCCCTACGTTTCAGAGAAATATCTGAAGGTATTGAGTCGGATCCACCTGTACATCGTCTGTGGGATTTAGACACTTTAGGTATTATCCCTGAGCAACCAAGCCCTGATGATATGTGGACTTACCAGCAATATCTGGATACAGTTGTCTATAAAGATAAACAATATTGGGTAAGACTCCCATGGAAGTTGAATCATCCACAACTTCCAGTTAATTATTTTATGGCAGCCTCACAATTGCAGTCTCAATTAACACGACTACAGAAGCAGCCAGACAAACTGAACATGTATCATCAACTCATCCAACAACAACTCAACAGTAAATTTATCGAAGTTGTTGATAACGATGACCGGAAAATAGGTCATTATTTACCTCATCACGCTGTGGTGAAAGATTCATTGACAACACCTATCCGTATTGTCTTCAACTATAGTGCTAAAGTGAAGCCAAGCAGTGTGTCTTTAAATGAATGTCTCCAAACGGGACCTAGCCTAACACAAAGGCTACATGATGTGCTGTTACGATTTCGCAATGGTATTTTCACTTATACTGCCGATATCAGTAAAGCTTTCCTCCGAGTAGGTTTGCAGGAGGAGGATCGTAACTACACTAAGTTTCTCTGGATTAAGGACCCACTGGATCCTAACAGTGATATCATCACATATCGTTTTGCCTCAGTATTATTCGGAGCGACGTCTTCCCCATTTCTATTGCAAGCAACATTAGACACACATTTGAGGAAGTCAAATAGCCCTTATAAGGCAGACATTAGTGACAACTTGTATGTCGACAATTTCCAGGGAACTACTAATGATCAAACCAATTAGGTAGAAATCTACCATGAGGCTAACCGTGAGCTATTAGGAGCCAATATGCCACTACAGTCATGGGCCTCAAATAATGAATCATTTAACCAGGTAATCGAGAAAGAATTTCCAGGTTATCAGGTGCCCAATCAATTAAAGGTTCTAGGCGTGGAATGGAACACAAGTACTGACGAGATGAATGTCAAGTCAGTACAAACCGATAACTCAACCCTTACCATGAGAACATTGCTCTCGTTTGTCAGTCAACCATTTGACCCTTTAGGCTTACTTAGTCCTATATTAATAAGGGGCAAACTCCTAATGCAGGAGTGCTGGCAGAAACATATGGGATGGGATGATCCGTTACCAAGTGAGTTACAAGCTAAATGGCAGATACTCTCAACGGATTTTAATCAGTTAGGTGTTTTGAAATTTCCTCGTAATGCTTCAGGACCAAACTTGCCCACAAATTTGCACGTTTTCTGCGATGCCTCTGGCAAAGCGTATGGCGCTGTAGCCTACTTAGTTAATAGTGCACAATCAATTTTGCTCACATCTAAAGCAAGAGTTGCTCCCATTAAGAAGAGATCTTTACCTCAAATGGAGTTGACTGCATTGCTGGTGAGAGTAAGATTGGCTCATTGCCTGGCAAAGACACTCAATAATATCCACTTTGGTGAGATTGTCGTGTGGTCAGACAATGAGGCAGTCTTACAATGGGTAAGAAACAACAACAATAAGACTCCCTACGTCAGTAATCGTGTTAGGGAAATTCATGAGTTATCTGTTGGATATAAATTCAGACATGTTCTTACTAAGGACAATCCTGCAGATTATTTATCTCGAGGATTAACACTAAAACAACTTATGAAGTCTTCGCTGTGGTTCAATGGACCTTCATGGCTTGTTGGTGGTCAGTGGCCCAAACAAAAGCCACAAGTCATAGTGACCAATATCACCACTCCCATGAAAGAACCAGAACCTCAACGAATCTTAACCATTGATCCTCACAATTATTCTAACTTAAGTAAGTTATTAAGAGTGACTGCACATGTGTTTGACTTTCTTGCTAAGATAGGAATTCGACATAAGTTTCCCAATCCTATCCTCTACTGGATCAAGCGTGCACAACAAGAGACATATGGAAGCGAATATGAAAATCTTCCAGATAAATTAACTAAGTCTCTAGGTATCTGGTATGATGCCTAACACTCATAATATACTAAGGTGTGGAGGACGTTTACTTCATGCAAAAATTGATCTGGACACAAAGAATCCAATTCTTCTACCACGTCACCACATCACCAAACTTCTAGTTTTACATCACCATCAATATGGTACTTTACATGGTGGAGTGTTAGATACTCTCACCGACCTTAGACAGAAGTACTGGCTTCCTCAAGGTCGTCAGACAAGTCAAGTCAATTATTAAATTCTGTGTAATCTGTAAAAGATACGATGCTAGAGTATGTCCTTACCCAGGACCTCCACCACTCCCTGAAGAAAGAGTGGTTCATCTTCGTCCTTTTGAAATCACTGGTGTTGATTACACAGGAGCCTTACTTCTCACTGGCAACCCAGATAAGATACCAGTGAAAGCTTACATTTGCCTTTTTACGTGTGCTACTACCAGAGGCGTACATTTAGAAGTGACTTCAGATATGAGTGCTGAAGCCTTCATCCAAGCTTTCCGCAGATTTGCAGCTCGCAGATCTTGTCCCCAAACTAATGATCTCGGACAATGGTTCCAATTTTGTGGCAGGAGAAGCCTGTCTGCGAGAAGTCTGGAATCATCCAGAAGTACAGTCAGTCCTGCAGCGACGACAATGTCACTGGAAATTTATAGCACCAAGAGCCCCTTGGCAAGGTGGGTTCTATGAGCGAATGATAGGCACTGTTAAGAAGTGTTTAAGAAAAACCTTACACAGACAAAAAATCAGTTACTCCGAACTCCAAACCATTGTTGTGGAAATCGAGGCGCGAGTCAATAACCGCCCATTAACATACCTGTCCGATGATTTCTCCCAAAGAGAACCTCTGAGTCCCTCACACTTGATACATGGAGGCCTACTGAGCCCTCTCATACCTATAGCCGAAGAGGACCCCGTAGACCCTTCACATGTGACAAGAAGTGACTTGGTAGAAAGTTACCAACATCTCTCAAGAGTCATTGACAGGTGGAATGAGGTGTGGACTCTAGAGTACCTCACAGCTCTACGAGAGTACCACTACAGAGCTTCGAGTCCCTATAATAAAGTACAACTTAAACCAGGGGACCTAGTATTAGTCGACAGTGATGGACCAAGGTCAGAGTGGCCCATAGGCAAAATTGTTGCCATTCATCCAGATCATCAAGGTATCCTGAGAGTAGTGCAAGTTTTATGCCGAGGCAACACTACTCTGAAAACTTTAGAGAAGTTGGTACCCCTCGAATTAGCAGAACGAGAGGGTCTGCCAGAGCCAGCTTCCCCAGTAGTTTCCGAGGACAGTAATTCTGATCCACCGAGCAACCACCCCACTAGAGCTGCTGCTCAACAATGCAAGCGGAAACTACAAGCCTATTACAGCTCTGACCAAGAGTAAATCCCTTTACATCCAATTTAAGTAACCATGATGATACTGTGGTGTGATGTCAAGTAACAAATCATTACAAGTCACTATGACCCAGGACATTCTCATCACAGTAGATTCTCAGTATTTGAATTGTGTGATTTAAATCCATAATTGTTGTATAGGCTATAAATAACATTATTTATCTAGTGTATCTGAGAGTTTACAGACTGAGACTTAGTAACATAAACATTACAGGTCATTGCGACACCAGTCACAGAGTTTATTGTAAGCTTTCTTAGTTATTAGCTTTAGGTAATTCATAATAACATGTTCCATTTAACATGAAATCTGCAAGACTTAAGTTTCTTGTATGTCCTTGACAAATACGGGACATTCGTTATGTGTGTACTAACATACTAACATACTAATATACTAATATTAATACCAACTTCGGGATGGGTATGTCAGTGCTCCACATTACACAGCGACCCGAAAATTCTCCCCCCGGAGTTATGTTGGAAATTTCCAACATAATACAACACTTGTACTATTATTAATTATTACTAAATCTACTAATCACTGTAGTAATTAAAATCAACCAACCGTAGAGTTCACATGTACTAATAATTGTATCTGTACAATAAGGTTAGAATTCTTACGTAACCAGACGCCAGTATTGCGTCAGATTCCATTATAATAAACACATCTATGTCCAGTGTGTCAGAGAATTGAGTTTGATTCTCTAAAAATAGTGGTGTTCTGTGTGATAATTATTTACAGATAACCTGACTCCCAAATAATGCCAAATAGACCGTTTCTAGTTACAACTGTTATCTAGTAATAAATTTAACGTCACGCGTGAATGCCAGGGAGAGAATTACATTCATCTCCATTGTTCGTTTACCATCGTAAAACGAGCAAATAATATTATCTAACTCCTCTGCATAATAAACCCGTCATTATCCCAGCATTTCAGTCGCACCTCCGAGAAATGATATTATTCGTAGTAAATAATTCGTGTAACAAATGCGGGACGCGGGGCGGGGAGAGGAGAGATGCCATTACTCGAGAAGACGCCACTGAGAGCGTGTGGAGGAGGAAAGTCGCCACCGTGAGGTGTGAAGAATTGTTGCAGAATATAGCAACTTAGCTGGTGTCAGTGTCACAGGATACATCGTGGTAAATCGTCAACGAGAATTAACTTGACGTTCAGCCTGGAACCTGTTAATTTGTTCCGTGTAGCCCAACGTGACTGGCCAGAGAAGCTCTTCAACATCTAGGCTAGGCTCGACGCCACGTGCTCGTTATTACGACGCCAGAACCTAGGACGCGAGCTTCGGCAAGCCTCAACTTACACAGTGCCCTATTAGCTAAGTATCTTTACTCCCTTTTGATGCATCATTATGGATAGGTTATAGCCGGGTAGCTTGTCGTCACGCCGAGCGACTAAAATAAAACACAGGTTATTATCTGTTTCCACTCTCCATTTTTAATTTCTTGAACATAGATATTTAGCAGCCCAATATGTTGCTACTGAATATATCTTGATTTGCAGCTTGTGTGTGAAGAATTCCCCGAGCTGTCATTTCCCGTGTTAATCATCTCCCAGTGTTCCATGATGAGTTCAGGAGATTCCGAGGATGATTCATGACCGATGTCTTTGAAAACGTCTTCAAGCTAAGACCCTTTTCCGTATTCCATTAATTACATTATCTGTAGTGCATTATTGCTACGGATCACTGTTTTCTGGATTAACACGTGTTTATTATAATCATTAATTTCTGATGTTCATAATCTGTATTCTTATTGGTGACAAATTTATTGATTCTATAATTGGTCATTGGATTAAGTTATTACATAATGAACTGGTGTACGAACCACACTAGTTCCTAGACATATATGAAGTTCTAGTAATACCCCCCCCCCCAATGTAGGTGTTTGAGGCTTTGATTCAATTAAATTATACAGCCCATTAATTATACAAGTGATTATATTTTCTAGTATTTATCCATAGTTACTGGTTCCTCTAGGAATTTTCTAATGATCACATTTTATTAGTTTCCCTCTTTACTATAAAAGCGGGTGGTCCTTCGTAATTGATTTTCATTACATTAATATTTAAATAAATAGAGTCAAGCCCCAAATGTCCCACAATAAGTATCTACATGTTTTGTTCACCATAACTGTACATCTAAGCTTGTGTGGTGAGTTCAAGCAATAAGAGACGTAGCCACATACACAGTCAGCTGGTGGCTGCTGCCGTCACTGGTTCAAGGTCAGACACATTAATATTTCTTCTCCTACAATACTGTTTGTGGTGTTATTACACTATATACACACATTATATATAAGTATCTACATGTTTTATTCACCATGCCTGTATAAATAAGCTGGTATGGTGCCCAAAGACCACAGTGGCCACCAGTAAACAACATGACGATACATGTATGATGTCATGCAGACGATGCACCTCCCACACCAAAATGGCGGTCCCCAACATACTCCTATTGCTGTTATTACAACTTGTTATATATAAGTATCTACATTTGTGTTCACCATAGCGAACCACTAAGCTGGTATGGTAAGTCCAGTCAATAAAAGGTGGCCACTCACAGTCAGAAGACGGCGCTACTACCCCCTCCCTCCCTAAGCATTACTCATCCCACCATGGAGCACCACTAAATATCACCACAATCCTGCTATTATCAGAATTCTGGTCAGTTTTATCACAGTCGAAGATCTTCTGTAATACTATCATCGCTAAATAACAGATGTTACATATATAAACAAATCCACAAGGGCCGTCACGAGGATTTGAACCTACGTCCAAGATCATCCCAGACGTTGCCTTAATCGACTGAGCTACGACATGGTAAAAGAGTTGAAACCAGAAGTTCTACTGAACTTACTTAGATCCTGCAGCCTCTCCGAGACACAAACCATGGTTTTACACAACTCCCCCATGCACACGAGCTATGTCAATAGGTCATTCTACCTCTTCACCCTTACTTCTCTCTTAAAACTCTTTTACCATGTCATAGCTCAGTCGACTAAGGCAGCGTCTGGGATGATCTCGGACGTAGGTTCGAATCCTCGTCATGGCCTTTGTGGATTTGTTCATTGATGCATCACGCTATTGTGATTTCTGTGTGTAATAAAGTTACATATATATATATATATTGCAACACTTCCCCGCCCTATTGCACCCAAAATATGCCACCTACGATATTTTTTCCCGTGATCAGGGGCATACAAATGAACACTTTTATAAGACGAAAGTATTTTATGGATTTTTGTTGTTGTTGCGCCTGTGGGTATTGAAGCCATTACGACCCTTAGCGGCCCAAGGGTTAAACATCATACAGTCTACAATCGAAATAAGTTAACATAAAAAATAAATTACTATATAAATTAAATAAAAATTAAAAAATAAAATTCATTAATATAAATTGCTAAATAAACAAATCCCACAAGTCCGTTTTCCCACAGAAAGGGCCGAGGCCTCTTATGAGAAGTCAGTCAACGAGCATTGCGCCGACCAGACGACACCGGCTCCGTAGGAAGCATCGGCTCAAAAACTGGCACCAATGGCCCACCGCGACTAGAAGAACCCCGAGCCCTGGCACAACCCTTCTGAGAAACCCGAGAACACCCCCCCCCCCAGGAGAACCAACAAGTCTGACATATGATGACAAGTAGATGAGGCTGCTTGCAGAAACCGAGTGACAACAGCTTCCACAAACAGCAATGGACAAAAAGTTGATGAAAACTTAAGAGCCAGGGCCCAAGCGGAATCTAAGGAGAGAGCAAGCACGGCCTGGCAGCACGTTAAGCAAGAAGCAATGAACAGAGAATACCGCCACCCTGTGAATCGTCGCAAACAGCTTCAAGAATGCGGCCAACACTAGTTGCCGAGGCCAGCACACCAGATGAAGGCCCAGCCCTCAACGCCTCCACATCTTCCCCAACCCAGTCCGAGAACAACTCGAGAAGGGAAAAAGAGGTATAAAACCGGGGCCAAATGCCCATGAGCGTGCAAGTCCTCAGCCACCAAAGACGCCGAAATGGTGGGAACCTGTACATGCAGCTGTACAAGGCTAACATCCCGAGGAAGTGCAGGGGCGAACAGGCATGCATTAAGGCACTCAAACTTGCCTCCCATATAAGCCTGCAAAACGGTTGCAGCCTCCTGCCATTCAACCGAGCGGGTCTGACACAACCCATGCCACACACTCTGCGAAAAGAAAGGGCAGTCTGCAAGCCAGGAAGACTCCAGGATCTCATAACGCACCCAATATGGGGAAGAAGAACCGAACTCAAACGAGGACGAATCCATAAACAGAGACAAAATCCGGGTCTCGCAGGAGGTAAGCTGCAATAGCTTCCCGAACCTCCTTAGGCTAGATTCGAGAGGCAGAAAACCTCCGGAATGATGAAGCTGAGGAATCCAAGGGAACCCGGAACCGAACTCGGGAAGGAGCCGACCCCAATTCATACTCATGCTGGGAAGGGGGATAAGAAAACATCTCCCCTCTGCAACAACAAACCCCACAAAGAGGGCACCAAACCCCAAACGAGATCAAAGGGGGGGCCCAAGGACCCCCCCCCCCAGATACACTTCTCCACAGGTTCCAGGGCAGAGCAACCCCTCCATATCAACGGCAGCAGAAAAGAAGGGGGGTCTGCTGGTTGAACCCAGTAGCCTTGGTAGGAGGAGCAGGCTAGAATGCCTCCATCTCTGACTCAAATGGGGCAGCCCCCAAAGCTGCCCTGCTTAATACCTGCTTGATGAGATTCTGGGAGTTCCTTTACTCTCCAAATCTGGCCCGAGGCCAGGCTTGACTTGTGAGAGCTGGGTCTACTAGGCTGTTGCTTGGAGCAGGCCCACATATCCAACACAGCCCGATTGCTCCGGCACTCCTTAGAGAAATTTATTTAATTTTGTCTTAAAGATGTCCACAGTTGTTCCGTCAATATTTCTAATACTCGCTAGGAGGGTGTTGAAGAACCGTGGACCTCTGATGTTTATACAGTGATCTCTATGCCTGTGGCACCCCTGCTCTTCACTGGTTCTATTCTGCATTTTCTTCCATATTGCTCATTCCAGTATGTTGTTACTTTACTGTGTAGATTTGGGACCTGGCCCTCCAGTATTTTTTACGTGTATATTATTTGGTATCTCTCTTCTCTCCTTTCTAGTGAGTACATTTGGAGAGCTTTGAGAGGATCCCAATAATTTAGGTGCTTTATTGCGTCTATATATGCCGTATATGTTTTCTGTATTTCTTCTATTTCCCAATTGCCCCGTCAACCGGGCGAACCGCGAATGGCTCGACGCCCCTTATGAGAAGCTGGCCGACGAACAGAGCAATCACCGTGCCGACCAGACGACTCTGGCTCTGAAGGAAGCATCGACTCAGAAGCTGGCATCAATGGCCCACCCTAACCAGCAGAACCCTAAGCCCTGGCACGACCCCTCCAAGAAGGCCGAGAACGGATACCCCGGAGAACCAACAAGTCCGTTATAGGATGACAACTAAACGAAGCCACCTGCAGAAACTGGGTGACAGCAGTCTCCGCAAACAGCATCGGACAAAACGGCGACGAAAACCTAAGAGCCAGGGCCCAAGTGGATTCCAAAGAGAGAGCGAGCACAGCCTGATGGTACGCAAGGCGAGAAGCAAAGAGCAGACACACTGCCTCCAGTATAGGTGTAAATAGCTTCAATATCGCAGCCGATGCCCAAGCCTCCGAGGCCAGCACACCAAACGAAGGCCTGACACTCAATGCCTCCACATCCTCCTAAAGACAGGACTCCTCAGCAACCAATGATACCGAAATGGTAGGAACCTGCACGTGCAGCTGCACAAGGCCAACATCCCGAGAGAGCACAAGGGTGAAAAAAGCACGCATTAAGGCGCTCAAACTCTTCTCCCCCCCCCCTAGGTAAACCTGCAGAACGGTAGAAGTTTCTCGCCACTCAAGCGTACGGGTCCGACAGAACCATTGCTATGCCCCCCAACGAAAAGAATGGGCAGTCTGCCAGCCAGGAAGACTCTGGAACCTCCAAATGCCACCCAAATGGGGAAGAAGAACCAAATTCAAACAAGGACAGATCCATCACAGAGGCGGAATCCGAGTCTCAGAGGTGTTATGCAGCAACAGCCTCCCAAACCTCCTTTGGTGAGATTCGAGAGGCAGAAAACCTCCGAAATGATGAAGCCGAGGAACCCAAGGGAACCCGGAGCCGACCCCAATTCATATTCATACAGGGAAGGGGGGTAAGAAAACCCCTCCCCCCTGCAACAACAAGCCCTGCAAACAAGGCACCAACACCCAGGCGGGGTCAAAGGGTGGCCCAAGGCCCCCCACCAGGTCAACTCCTCCCCCAGACCCAGGGTCCCTCAAGTGCCCAGGCTGTGCCCAGTACCCCAGGGCACAGCCGTCCTCCATATCCTCTTCTCCTGAAGAAAAGGCAGAGTCCAGGGGAAAGGCTGAAAAGAAGGGGACATGCTGGTTGGACCCAGAAAACCTCTGAAGCAGGAACCCGACTCTAGTGCCTCCGTCCCCAACTCGAATGGGGCTGCCCCCGAAGCTGACTGAGTCTCATTACCAACTAAACCCTGCCAAGACTTCAAAAGCCTCAGACATTTGGGAGCTGGAAGAAGGGGGGAGGGGATGGGAAGGGGAGGTGCAGGATGAATAACATGGGAAGGACCAGGGAGCACGGATTGAACCAAAGTCGAAGCGACTAATACCCCCAGGTCAGGGGTCCCAATAAAAAAAAGCAGGGCAGCCGCCGGGGATCTGGATGGAAAACTACCCTAGCGAGTTGCAGAAACCTAAACCTAGCATGCAATGCAGATGCTGCCTGAACCCTAACTGAATTGTCACCAGAACAGTACTGGAGAACAAGCAGAGAACACGACTCGCAAGACTCTGGGTCAAAGGTGTTGTTGACCCAACAGGCAGAATGACAGAGGCAAAAGTGATGACTGTCACCCTGAGATAAGGGCACACAGCAACCTTCAAATCTGCACGAGGTGGGCTGGAACTCAGAAAATGCATCAATAGGTCCACCGAGCCTTGAAAGTGTTTTCGAAGGTCAGTAGGCTGACTGCTTCGGGAAACCCGGGCAAGGTGTTGCTAACTGGTTAAGACCCAAAGCTAACAAGAAGGGAGATCAAACACTGAAACCCCTGTAATGTGTACATTCATGGGGGCCACCAAATTATTATAAGTGGAACTATAGCCACACCAGGCAAGGAAAATAAAAACAAAAAGTAAAACACCAGCGTTGAATGTAATGAAACGCCATTTTCTGGGTGAGACCCAGAGGCTCCCCGGAGCTTACTAGGCTTACTGCCAGGGTGCTTAAAGAATGCAAAGAGGAGCTTTGTGACCCACTGTCAACCATATTTAATAAATCAATAGAGTCAGGAAGAGTGCCAGAGTTTTGGAAAGTTGCTAATGTGATACCAGTTTTCAAGAAAGGAGATAGATCACATGCGTCTAACTATCGACCAATTAGCCTAACGTCTATTGTGGGAAAGTTACTCGAATCTATAATAGCAAATAAAATTTGTCTTCATCTTGAAAAACATAAATTAATAATTGAGTCGCAACATGGTTTTATAAATGGCCGTTCATGTTTAACAAATTTGTTATCTTTTTATTCTAGCATAGTTGAGGCAGTTGATAGTGGTAAGGATTGTGATGTGTACCTTGACTTTAGCAAAGCTTTTGATACAGTGCCACATGAAAGACTGATTAAAAAGATAGTCCCATGGTATTGGGGGTGCTATATTAAGCTGGATTAGGGCATGGCTATACCAAAGGAAACAAAGAGTTAGTATAAATGGAATCAAGTCAGAGTGGGAAAATGTTGTAAGTGGAGTGTCTCAAGGCTCTGTCCTGGGACCTTTGTTGTTTATAATATATATATAAATGATTTAGATTCAGGTTTGAGTAGCATCATTTGCAAATTTGCCGATGATACGAAAATCGGTAGGGAAATTAATTCGGAGGAGGACTCACTATCACTTCAAGTTGATCTAGATAGGGTTTTGAAATGGTCAAAGGCTTGGCAGATGCAGTTTAATGCTGATAAATGTAAAGTTCTGAGGTTAGGTAATGATGATAGAGTTACAAGATACGAGCTAGATGGTGTTGAGATTGCGAAGTCGGATTGCGAAAGGGATCTGGGAGTTATGATTAGTAAGAATTTAAAACAATAGGATCAATGCATAAATGTTCGTAATAAGGCAAATCGGTCACTTGGATTTATTTATCGCAGCGTTAGTAACAAGACACCTGGTGTGGTTCTCAAGCTATATCTTGCTCTAGTTAGGCCCCATTTAGATTATGCAGTTCAGTTTTGGTCGCCATATTATAGAATGGATATAAATTCACTTGAACGTGTCCAGTGTAGGATGACTAAGTTAATTCCCCAAATTAGAAATCTTTCATATGATGAAAGATTAACAAAGCTTAAGTTGCATTCACTGGAAAGGCGAAGAGTTAGGGGTGACATGATAGAGGTTTACAAGTGGGTGAATGGACATAACAAAGGGGATATTAATAGGGTATTAAAAGTATCAGCACAAGACAGAACACGAAACAATGGGTATAAATTGGATAAGTTTAGATTTAGGAAAGACTTGGGTAAATACTGGTTCAGTAACAGGGTTGTTGATTTGTGGAACCAATTACCACGTAACGTGCTGGAGGTGGGGTCCCTCGATTGTTTCAAGCGCGGGTTGGACAAGTATATGAGTGGGATTGGGTGGTTATAAATAGGAGCTGCCTCGTATGGGCCAATAGGCCTTCTGCAGTTGCCTTTGTTTTTATGTTCTTATATGCTAATGTTAGACTTTGACATCAGTCATGTGTATGGAGTTCTATGGGCCTACCGGGGACCACGAGCCAGAACTTGGCCCACTCAGAAAAGGCAAGGGGAGCAATGGCCTATAGAAACCTCCATGTGGTTGGAAGCATTGTATGTCTGCCATCGATCAGGTTAGGCACCCAGAAAGGTAAGCATCCCAAAACAAACCCCTATTCTGGTGAAATTATTGCTACCACAAGCCGAACAAGTAGATAGAACTCCCATAAAAGAAATAAGCAAAAAATAATGTCACACGTCGCTGTCTGCGCAGCTCCTCCCTCCCTGGGAGAGGGAAGAGGAAGCCCCAGACCCCTCACACCGGCTATCCACTCTTCAGTTCTGAGGCTGGATGTCAAAACACGCGAAAATAACGCCGACTGGAGGGAGGAAGGGATGCCGGGGAGCCTCTGGGTCTCTCCCAGAAAATGGCGTTTCATTACATTCAGTGCTGGTTTTCTGAGGGGATCCTCTTCTGCTCCCCGGACTACCCACAGAGGAAAAGAATAGGGACTTACCCGGGAGGCGGTCGTTGCTCACTCCTCAACCCGAAGTCGAGAACTTGCTGCAACCGCCAACCCAAAGCGACACAGGCCTGACTAGGCCCAGAGACGTTCACAAGGTAACGAGTAGCCAGGACTCTGTTCGACCGCCAAAAACCCCGTGCCCAAATGTCAGCCCAGGACATGTTGCCAAAGACGGCAGCAAGAGCAACGAACTTGGAAACTTCATGGGCACGGGGATAGACCGCAGCCTGGCTAGCCTTAACAACCCTACAGACAACCTGGGAGACCCACACCCGCGAACAGGGAAGGGAAACCGGATCAACCTAAAGCGCATCCCGGACACAGTTCGCAAATAACGGCGGAAGGCTGCGACTGGACACAAAACATGAAGCTCACCGACCCGATCCCTAGAGGCCAATGCCAACAGAAAAAGAGCCTCAGAGAAACAACCTGAACCGAAGGGGCCTCAACAAACCGTGGAGAAGAAAGAAAAGGAGAGCACTCTGCCCATGACAGGACGGCTCAGGCGCGGCGCATGAACAGGCCGAAGGCGAAACGACGCATGAGACAGCTTGTGAAAACGGCCACAGATGTAACACCAATACAGAAAGCAAGCTGAAACGGCTCCGCCAGCGCTGCACAATACGAGGCGACAGTGTGGGGTAGATGACGGCCCCTACCTCCACAAGAAAAGGACAAAGACCACGCCAACAAACACAGCTACCTAAGAAGGGACAGAAGGAAAAGGAAAGACTGCAAAACAGAAAACACTGCCGCTAAGAAGAAGCACGCAGGTCAACAAGCACATCAACGAAGCCACCCGACTACCAACAGGTGAGAGACCCGAGGCAGAACCGAACCAGCCCCGCCATGGGCCAATCGAGCCCAGGAAGAGGTGGAAGCCGCGGTTTAGATCTCGGGTGTGACCACGGAGCCAGCAGAGCCGGAAACCCAAGCCGGCAAAGGAGGAGATGGAACATCTGCCGTACAGAAAAACATCCCAACGCCAGCGAGCCCGCCAGGAGATCAGAGACGACAGTCCCAACGCGAGACTCTAGAGAAGGGACACCGAGAGACCGTGAAAATGCCAGCAGGAAGGGCAAGCCAGGAAATCAGGAACCCAAACGTGGCAACAGGAGATCCAAAAGGTACAAACAAAACACACAACCATGTGTAGGATAAAATGAGAAAACGGAAAAACACAAGAAAAGACCAGAAGAAAAGCTCCAGCACCAACGCCCAGGGACAAGAGCGTAGCAGGAAGATAAGGAACGAAGGAGGCAAGTAGCAAATGAAATAAAAGGACACGACCAACAACACAGAGCCACTGGGCATGTCCCAACAAGCCTCGCCAACAACACAGAGTTGTGCGACACGTCCCAACACAAGACAAAAAGGAAAAAGGTGCAAAGGTATGCAACCAGACCAGTACCCGAACCAAGGAGTACGAGCTACGAGGATATGATTACCACATTTAAGATTCTCAAAGGAATTGAGAAGATAGAGAAAGACCGACTACGGAACCCTAGGGGCACTCGCACCAGGGGACACCGGTGGAATGAGAGCCCAAATGAGGCATAGAGCCATGGGAAAGAAGTAGAGCAGTGTCAGAGTAGTAGGAAAGCGGAACGCATAAGGAAGAGATGTGGTGGAGGATCACACCACACACAGCTTCAAGCGCAGATACGATAGAGCCCAGCAGGCTCAGGAACCTGCACATGAGCGAATGACTGGTGAGAAGCGGGACCAAAAAGCCAAAGCTCAACTCCCGCAAACACAACTATGGAAGTACAACTAGGTAAGAACTGTACAGAGAATCCAATGTATATGGAAGGGCTGAGCAAGGCACTGCAAGACGGGCAAGGAATGAGTGACCCAGATAGGACCCCGAAAAACGGGGCTGTGACCCTCCTGGCAACCATTAACTCAGACGAACAAGGAAATGCCTAACAACCAATCCCCAACACGCAACCACAGTATGAAAACTGCAGCAAAATGTCACCTCAGAACATCCTGACAGTAATATGTACTCCCTAACATATACCTCCACCACTGTACCTTGTAACCTGGTGGAGGTGGGGCCCCTAGCTGGACTCAAGCATGGGTTGGACATACATAAGAGTGGGACTGGATGGGTAGAAATAGGAGTTGCCTCGTATGGCCCAATAAGTCTTCTGCAGTCACCCGTGTTCTGATGTTATTATATTCGTATCCAAAAACACGAACCAGTGCCTGGCCGAAAGAGATGCCAGACCGCATAAACTCACCTGCAAAACGTAGGCACGAACGTGTCACGACACAACGTAACCGAGAAGATTCCGCGAGCACCGCTAGTGGAAGAATGGCAGTGCCCCTCACCCAAACACAGGGAAAACTCAGCGTCTTCCCCATAGCAACAATCTAGAATACCCCAGAAGCTATGGGGCACGGACTGAAGAATTGAGAGGAGCGAGGGGCGAAACGTCCGAGAGACAAAGAACGCAGGACCTCAGCACATGTGCACACCGCCCACATCAAAACAAACAACCACGGCGCATGCACAGCAGGGATACAAGATGTGGGTTGCTAGAAGTCACGAGCTGAAGAAAGAAACCACGAATGTGACTAGAAAAAACAGACAAAATAGTGATGTTAACGACCGAATCACAGATGAGAGTACACAGGGCAGCTGCCAACCATAGTCGAAAAGAGCAGAAAGAAGTGAAAAGAAACAAAGCACAGCTTCCCATTTGGGCTACAAGGAGCCCAATCGGGCTACAAGAAGTTAAATCTGGCAACCCTGTGCAGCACAAAACAGTGCACGGAGAGAAGATCAAACACGAAAGAACGAAACAGGACCGAAAACCGAGAAGCTCGGCGAAGAACCAAAAAGCCCCAGAAAGGACCGGAAGACGACAGACGTTCCAATAATACGGGAAGAAAGAAAACCTTCCCGATCCTTCTAGAACATAAAGAAGCAAGCGTGAAGCACTAAGGCACAGAAGGCAAAGTCGCATCCGAGACCAAAAGCCATGCAGAACCTCGAGAAGAGGAGACTATGATGGTGAAGGCCCGTCCCAAGAAGAAGGGTGGAGAAACGTACTCACCGACAGGACGGAACCGACGGATCTAAGGGACAAGGAACCTATCCCGGGGAGGGGCCGACCCCTAAAAACATGTACAGAGAGGGGCGGGGAGAAAAAAC
>NC_091208.1:7481123-7576123 GCF_040958095.1 Procambarus clarkii
ACGCATTCACTAAGCAGGACCACAGTGATGTCATGCACTTAATAGGACCACAATGACGTCATGCACTAAGCAGAACCCCTTCATGAATGTGAGGCCTCTGACATGCGAATGGACTCACTGTTTTGTGCAGTGATCATTGTAAGGCACTGTTAAAAACCTGCTTTCTAGTGGCTTCTTCAATTCAACAGCAATATCACAATATTTCTGCCCACAGCCAGACCATCACCTGAGGTATGCTGACCAGCAACACTAACATGATCGACAGATATAGATATACAAGGACATCAGACATAGCTGAAGCACTTTACATCAAACACTCAGGTACACTCTATGGTTGACACTTCTAAGACGTTTACACCAACCCCACTTCTTCTTCAGCTAATCAATACAACTGCAGAGCAAGATTACCTAGTTTTCCCTCGACAGGACATCCATCTTCCCTCTCCTTATGCCTCGATGTAATCTATACTTCTTGCAACATTGCGAGAATCAATTCGTTTGAAGATGAAGAAGAAATATTAATTTACAGAAGACGTGAATTTTTTGTGTAATTGCTCATTTATTTCTTACATTAATATTATCTAATTCACTAATGAATTAGTGTACATGAAAACACTCACTGTCCATCAATCACTTTCAAATCTACTTTGAGGATCCTCCACTCCCCCCCCCTTGATCTCAGAACACGTCCTGTAAAATCTATTATATATTCCCTTGAGCTCCCAAGGCCGGGGATCGAGGCTCTCTCTCTCTCCTCTGCGACCCAACACCATCTCTCAACCACCTCGCTCTTCACACAGATACAGGTGTCATTTAAACGATGAATTCTCCGCCTAAAAGCCCAGTTTCTTAAATGACAAACCCGGCTGTTTGCTTCCTTTGGAGGGCATAAAACATGACATATATGCAGTTCCTGGCGTAAATGTGTGAACATCAGTCAGGAGGAGGAGGAGGGGTGATGTCTCCATGACAACGGCGTCGCATCGTCCCTTTAACCGGTATTTAAATACTACATTACAAGTGAATGAGAAAGAAATGTCCAAACTCTGAACAATGTTGAAGTGTAACAAGTAGGAAGACGTGTTGCAACATCATCATGCTTCTAAACTCTATGACCCAAGTATTCGGATATTTTGCAACATCATCAAGGTTCTAAACTCTTTTTTTCAGTTTAGGAAAATATTTCTTTATAAATATTGAATTTCATGAGTCCGAACCCGGGGCTGAGTGCATTGGCATGTTGTCAATTTCTCTTGCAAATTCTACTACGCTCATGTTGATATAAATTATATATACAGGAGTTTGGTTATCACGCATAAAGAAGTTGTCCGGATCTACCACTTTCATGCTATTTATTGTAGTGTTTATTGTTATAACCATAACCAGGCACTGCATAACCAACCTCAACAAGGCCCTGAACAACATCAACACCAGCCTCCACACTCTCAGCCACAACATAACCATAACCAGACACTGCATCACCAACCTCAACAAGGCCCTGAACAACATCAACACCAGCCTCCACACCCTCAGCAACAACATAACCATAACCAGGCACTGCATAACCAACCTCAACAAGGCCCTGAACAACATCAACACCAGCCTCCACACCCTCAGCCACAACATAACCATAACCAGACACTGCATCACCAACCTCAACAAGGCCCTGAACAACATCAACACCAGCCTCCACACCCTCAGCCACAACATAACCATAACCAGGCACTGCATCCAATTGCAAGATAAGGATTAGGGATTGGACGGGGGGGGGGGGGGGAGGAAGAAGTGGTGCCCAGCAGCTAAGTGATCCTTACTAACTGACAACTTTGATAATGGCCAAAGAATACGGTACTCAAAGGGGATATTAATAAGGCATTCAAAGTATCAACATAAAATTTCTGGTAAAATTAAACAATAAAATTTTGAATATAAAAGTTAATCATTAAAGGGGTAAAGAAAACCACGACAATTCAACGATGTGGGTGTGAGAGGATGAGCATGATATTAAAATTTATTCGTTATTAACTACAAATATTGTGCATTTTGGAAAAATACGATATTTTAATTTTATTATTAATATAAATTAAATAAAACCAATTAATTTAATTTTTTTTTAATTCAGGAATTTTTAGCACAAATCTTTTTTTATTTTAATTATTAGTAAATCAATTTTATTTATATAAATAAAAACTTTTATAGTTCAATGGGTTGATACCGGTAAAATTAAAATTATAAATGTACATTATACACATTAACCAATGCAGAGATAAGGGATCGCTTTGAGACATTACTACAGTAGTCGTCGCAGTTGTTAGAGAGTGGAGGACACTTAGCTACTGTGTACCGTGTTCTGAGGTCAGTGGTTGTCACAGAAACTCACTTTTCAACAGGTGTTTCTTGTTGTTGGTGTTTTGGTCAGGTGGTCACAGTGTACTTAGTCCCTGTGACGTCATGCACTAAGCAGTACCCCAGTGACGACATGGCCTAAGCAGGACCCTATTATAGTGTGGGTGTTGGTGGTGTTGACAACCCAACCCACAACTCGGTAGAGCGCTTATACCTCTCTAGGAGATCACCCTTGGCGCTTCTGGCTCTTGGAGAGGGGCTCAACATCACACGTTTAGGGGATGCGGCTCCAACACTTAGCCTCGTTGTCACGTGCACACACCCACTCGAGCCGCTGTGACTCCCCACTCTGTTATTTTATGTGATATGATCTCAATCCCCTTTGACTTACTAATTTTCCATCCTACCCTGTCCACAGCGGTGGTTCTTGGTTCTTTCTCTCTCTCTCTCTTCCTTTACTATTTCCTGGGAAGCCTCACTAGGACAAGGGCAAACACCAGCAAATTTGAATACATTTACTGGACAAAGCACATACACAATACATACACACATATAATAATAATGAATCATATACTCTATACTATTACAATCAGGTAGCACTCCAACACCATCAGAACTCTATCATCAGCTTATCAAGTGGTATCCTATCTTCTGATTCCCCACCTGATACTAGCTACCTCTTCAAGTAGATCAAGTCTTATACTACAATGTTGCACTATCAGCAAGAGAATATATCTATAAACATGTACAAGGAAGATCAGCTTTGAATGCAATAACATATATATATCAGTATAAATGTTCCTTGATAAACAACAATGATCAATCGATCACCCTATTAGTCCTAGAACATATACATCTGTAGGTAATCCAGCCTACGACTGTAACGCTAAACTTCAGTATAAAACACTCCTTGACATAAGAATGCAACAGTCACTCACCTCTCACTGCGTCTTGCACGCTAATGACAACCAAACACTATCAACTCGCTACAACTAATCCACCAGAACTTCCCTTCCACCTCTGGAAGTTCATTACCCTGATATCTTTAGGTTCTTCCGGGCTTAACTACCAGGATCCTCTGTAGCTCCTCCAGGCTGCTACCATGAAGTTTCCTTAAGCAACTACGATGCTTCATCCTTCTGCTAGGGTCCTCCACAGCTCTCCTGGCTGCTACAATATAAAGTTCCCTCGAGCATCTATGGTGCTTCACCACCTCTACAGAAGCACGTGACACTCCTCTTCACTTCTTCTCCTCACAGCTCGAGGTCCTCTGCTCCACTACCTTGGAGTCTCATCAACTACTCCCTCTGTGCTGGCTTCGAAGTTCTCAGCAACTTCTTCCCCAAAGACAAACCTGCAACCCATCGACACTCCAATAAAAATGTTTCCCCTTTAACACATAAATAAAAATAATCACACAATTTGTTTGCCTCCAACCTCTATCTGTCCTCTACATACTGTGAGACAGGACTCCCCCATTGGGTGGGTCCATGCTCCACCTCGCCTGGCGGGCCTCACACTGGGAGGGTCCTCCGCCGTCAGGAGTCGGGCTCCCTCAGTTGCCTGCCAGCGCTCAGAGGAGACGGATGTCGCTCCGTGTTCCTCCCTCTCCACTCTCTTATTTCAGGCCTTCTGCCTTATTAAAACATGTCTAACTCATCAATAAACATTGCTACTGTCGCTCGGCACACGACCAACTACAAGCAATCACTATGAACTGGCTTAAATCGTGCTTACCACAGATTGTCTAGTCGAGGGTATTCCTCCCTCTGACAGAGCCTGGTCAGGGCGCTTCCACAGCCCACGAAAATTTCTCTGGGCGGCTTAATACTCTCCTCGTCGACCAGGACTTGAGACCACAACGTTCCCAGCTCGATTCTACAGCTGGCACGTCTGCATACTTCTCTTCTCTTGGACATATATCACCCTAGGTTCCTTTCTGACGGGAGCTCAATGGAGCGCAGCTTTCCCCCTGTGATGTCTGGCTTCAAGTGATGTCAAAGCCCTCCAGAAGTGAGCCTTACGCCTCCAGCAAAATATTCACATCTCCAAACCAGTCATTTATCTATTTCCTTATTTACTGCTCATAATCTTAAACTCCGTGTAAAATTTACCCAATCATTTTTACATATGAATCTTCATGTCTGTATTTCCGACCTCCTAGTCAGGTTAGGCTTGATAGAATAATTTTCAAAGGGGAGACTCGTTTTTCAGCTACCTGGGATCATAACATTCCCTCCCCCTTGTTTTTTTATAATATTCTAGTGGCTAGGCTCGAGATAAGGCATCAGCTACTACATTGTCTCGTCCTCTTATGTGCGTTATCACCAGGTCATACTCTTGGAGCAATAAAAACGATCTGGTTAACTCTGGTTGGGCATGCTTCATTTTCCTCAGGAAAACTAGGGGATTATGGTCTGTATACACTGGTCACTGGGTGTCCTCCCCCACTCACATACACTTCAAAATGTTTTCAATGCCATCACCAGAGCCAAAGTCTCTTTCTCGACTGTACTGTACGACCTCTGGTGCTTAACGAACTTCTTCGAGAAGAAGAACACGGGGCGGTAAATTCCATCATTCTGCTGCGTCAGTACAGCTCCGGCCCCTATATCACTGGCATCTACAAATAACGTAAACGGCGCTCCAAAATCTGGCGACACTAGTGCAGGTGCTACGGTCACAGTCTTTTGGTCTTTTCGAACGCTTCTTGTGCTGTTCCATTCCACTCCCACTTCTTGCTCTTTGATAGCAAACTCGTCATAGGAGCGGCCATGTTGGAGAAATTTTCACAGAACTTCCGGTAATATCCAATCATACCGAGGTATCTCAACAATTCTTTCTTACTCCTGGGCTGCGGGAAGTTGTCAATGGCCTCCACCCTTGTCCTTACTGGAGCAACCTCGCCTTGCCCTACTATATATCCAAGGTACTCCAGGCGGGCTCTCCCGAACTCGCTTTTGCTAAGTTGATCGTCATGTTGGCCTTCTCCAACCGATCAAACAAATCTAAAAGTCGACCACCGTGATCCTTCCAGGAATCAGCGAACACCACAATATCATCGATGTACACTGCACATCCAGTTGCGCCTTGCAATACCTGATTCATTACTCGTTGGAAACAACTACCACTATTCTTCATTCCAAACGGCACCCACTTTATATTGGTACAAGCCGTCGGGTGTCACGAACGCTGAGATCCTCTTGGCCTCCTCGGACAGGGGAATCTGGTAGTATCCCTTCAACAGGTCTATTTTCGAGACATACCGTGCACTCCCAATCCGATCTATGCAATCGTCAATGCGTGGTATCGGGAACGAGTCCAGCGACTGTGACTGCATTCACTTTCCTGTAATCGGTGCAGAACCAGTACGTGCCATCACTCTTCTTCACGAGGAGGCACGGCGAACTCCAGTCACTATCGCTAACCTCTGCCAAGTCGTTATCTAGCAGATACTTCACTTCTGCTCTCATCGCCGCGGCTTTCTCCGGGTTAACTCGTAAGGGTGCTGCTTGATAGGGTCAGCACTCCCTACATTTACCTCGTGCACTGTTCCGCGGTGTCTTCTGGGCACGTCTGTGAATACGAACTTATTCCTCTGGAGGATCCTCCGCTAGTTCCTGGCGTTGTCATCCTCCAAATGACCCAAACGTTCACCTACCTTGGCAAGGCTTTCCGTATTTGATATCTTCGCGCCATCGGCCTTTTCTAACTTACAGTTCTCCTCCATTCCTTTGCCATCTCCTACACAAAGCACAGTCGCCTGCAATGTAGTATCCATCTGTTCTTCATCGCCTAGAGGCTTATCTTTGTCATAGTACCTCTTTATCATGTTCACGTAGCAAACCTGTGACTTCCTTGGACGATCTGGCATGTGGATCACATAATTCACATCCCCTAATGCCTTCTGGATGGTATATGGTTCACAAAATCTCGACTCGTATGTACTTCCTTTCACCGGCAGTAGGACTAACACCTGATCTCCTTCTTGAAATTTCCTGCCCTTCGCCTTCCTGTCGTGGTACCTTACCATCTTTGCCTGGGATGTTCTCAAATTTTCCTTGGCCAAATCTCTGGCCCTAGAGAGTCGCTCTCTAAAGGTTTTCAAATATTGTCCCACGTCCACTTGGGCCTATCCACGGTGAGCTGCTCCTTCAGCGCGCCCACCGGGCTCCTCACGGAGTGGTCCGTACACCAGTTGAAAATGGGGTGAATCCGAGTGATTCTACTACCGCATCCCTGATGGCGAACACACGGATGGCAACGCCTCGTCCCAACTACTCCCTTCCTCAGCGCAGTATATCCTCAACAAGCTCTTTAGCGTTCCATGGAAATGCTCCAACGCTCCCTGCAACTGAGGGTGATACGGTGACGAGCGCACTTGCTCTACTCTCCATCCTTTCTCAGTTTCCCTAAACACTTCGACTGGAAGACACTCCCTGGTCCGTCTGGGATAACCTTGGGCATTCCTACCCACGCAACGTAGTTCTGTAGTCTATCCAGAACGGCTCTCGACGTAACTCTTCTCAGGGGGATCGCTTCGGGGAAACGGGTGGACGTGCACATTATGGTCAGCAAATATTCGTGGCCTCTTCTGGTCCTTGGCAATGGACCTACACAGTCTATCAAGACTCTCTCAAAAGGCTCGCCAAATGCCGTTATGGGTTTTAAAGGTGCCTTCGGTATAGCCGGAGCCAGCTTACCTGCACGTTGGCACGCCAAACATGTCCTACAATACTTCTTTACATCTTTCCATACGTTCGGCCAGTAGAAGTGTTCCTGCACCTTATTCAAGGTCTTCTTCACCCCTAAGTGCCCTGCCATATCTGCGGAGTGGGCTAGTTCTAAGCACTACCGCCCTAAACTCCTTCGGCACTAACACTTGCTGCTTCTCCAACCATACTTTATCTGCGCCGGCTTTGTCCGGTCGCCACTTCCTCATTAGTACGTCATCGTCCAGGTAGTAATACACCGGGGACTCCAGACATGAGTTTCCCCTTTTTGCCTCCCTGATTAGACCTATAAACTCCTCTTTCTGAGCCCTAATCAGGTCCGCTCGGTTCACGCTGAACCATTCAGGTAGGGTCATCTTCACTTCCTGTCTCCTCGAATCCTCATTCTTCTGAGATGGATCTTCATCGAACAGCCCAGACATGTCCATGATGACCTCCTCCCTTGGTGGAGTCGACACTGGCATATCACCCTCAGTGTCGACCTCTGCGGCTACATCCGACTTTGTCACTACACAGGCCGGGTATACGATGACTTGACTGTCCTCTGCCTCATCTTCAAGGATGCTGGCTAGATCTATCTTGTCCGGTGTTCCACTTGTACCGCGGTCCTTCTGGTTCACCTCCGGCACAGCTTTTACTATCAGCTCTGGCAACACCTTGGACCCACACAAGTCGTTCCCAGGAACACTTGGACTCCTGGGAACAGGTATTTTGGGGCACACTCCCAACATCACCTCCGCCGACAATAATCTGACTTCAACTGGACAGCACACACGGGCATGTCACTCTTAGACAACAACCCATGAACCTTTATCCTCCTACTGCCAGCTAACAGTCGATTCATTTCCTATCAGGCCTCTCAGAATCAAGCTCTGATTGGCTCCAGTATCCCTGAGGTTACTTACCTCCACCTCGGGTTGCCCTTCTATGCCGACCCAACCTTACTAATGAACGGCCTATACCACTTGTTCATCAAATCTACCTTCTGTGGTTTGTCTTGTTGTACATCAACGTACTTCCTCCGGGGATCACATGTGGTCAGGGTCACGACTCTCTTGCCCTGCCGACAATCTCGCATCATGTGACCTGATCTGTTGCACTTGTAGCATCTCATTTGGGAGAAATCTCTCCTATACGCCCCCGAGTGGCTCTGACACTGCCCACTCGTATTGGAGTTCCACGGGCCAGATGTACTACTCGTACTGTGTGGAGCATCATTGGACTCTTGTCTCCTCTGCATATTTTATTTTCCTGCTTACCTCCAGCAGGCAGACTCGGCAACTTTCCTTCCTGGGGCTTGAAACTAGCTGGTCTGCTCGTCTGCCCCCCAAAACTTCTTCCTCCCCAGACTCCTCTGGATCTGTCATTGTTGCGTCTCACCTCATTCTTCACTCTGTTCTCCCGCAGGCTCTTGTATGCTTGAGTAATTGAGTAATCATATCCGCCCTATCTGCGGCATCTTTCACCTCCTTTATCCCTGCTTCTTGGATCTTGAACTTCGTTTCGGGATGCATCATTTCCAAGAACTTCTCCATGACCATCAGTTGCTTCAGGTCAGCGTAAGATCCAACTCCAGCAGCCTCAATCCACTTCTGGAATCGTCTTTCCAGATCCCTTGCTGTCCTCGGCAAAGGTACATGCTCCAATTTTGATCATCTCTCTGAAGCGCTTTCTATAAGCTTCTGGGGTTAACTGAAACGAGCGCAATATGCTGCTCTTTACCGTGGCATAATCCTGGCACTCTTCTGTGACAATTGGTGTATGCCTCCCTGGCTGCACCGGTCAATCTTAACTGGACCAGCTGGGCCCATTCCTCCTGTGGCCACTCCTTGATACTGGCTACTTTTTCAAAATGCTCGAAGAAGCTCTCTGCCTCTTCGGGAACAAACAAGGGAATGTCCTTCTCCTAACCCTAACATCTGTGGTGTGATACCTGGGTGGTGTTCTGGCAACCCATGTTCAATCCTTTGTTCAGCCAAGGTTCTATTCGCTTCTATCTGCATTTGTTTTGTTTCTCTTTTTCTTTTTCGACTTGGGCTTTTTCTTTTTCGACCTGGGCTTTTTCCTTCTCCACCTCTAGTCTTCTTTCTCTTTTTCTATCTCCAGTCTGGTTTCTCTTTTTCTACTTCCAGCTGGTTTTCTCTTTTATCTGGAGTTCTAATTTCATCTTTTCCAGCTGGAACTGTCTCTCCTTGTCCTCTCGTTGTTGCTGCATCTGGAGCTCTAACTGGAATCTCTCCAAGCTCCTATTTCGGCTACTCCTGCTACTGCGGCTACTCTTGCTGCTCCTACTCGATCCCTGGGATCTCACTTCATCCTGCCCATCATCCTCCTTTCCACTTTCAGCTCCTTTTTGGGCTCCTTGCTCTGCCGCTTCACTCTTGGCTCTTAACTGCCTCAGGATCTCATCCTTCATCCCAGCTACTTTAGATGCTTTCAACCTAATGCCACATTTTTCTGCTATTTGTTTTTGATCCCTCGTGCAACCTTCCAAGTCCTCAGGCTTGCCTGACTCCACAAATGCTTGCACCTTATCCATCTTGTCCTGTGAGTCTTCCCAATAGAGAGAGTATACACCTGCGGTCACACAGTTTATCTATTTCAGCAAGGGTGTACATCCACTCTTGGACAGGGTGTGGGTGTGTCAGTTCACTCTCCCGGACGCAGGCCCCCAATTTATTATAGTCTGTGGTGTTGGTGGTGTTGTCGTCGTTGATCCTTCTCTACGGACAACCCAACCCACAACTCGGTAGAGTGCTTATACTCTCTAGGAGATCACCCTTGGCGCTTCTGGCTCTTGGAGAGGGGCTCAACGTCACACGTTTAGGGGATGCGGCTCCAACACTTAGCCTCGTTGTCACGTGCACACACCCACTCGAGCCACTGTGACTCCCTACTCTCTTATTTTATGTGATATGATCTCCTCAATCCCCTTTGACTTACTAATTTTCCATCCTACCCTGTCCACAGCGGTGGTTCTTGGTTCTTTCTCTCTCTCTCTCTCTTCCTTTACTATTTCCTGGGAAGCCTCACTAGGACAAGAGCAAACACCAGCAAATTGGAATACATTTACTGGACAAAGCACATACACAATACATACACACATATAATAATAATGAATCCTATACTCTATGCTATTACAATCAGGTAGCACTCCAACACCATCAGAACTCTATCATCAGCTTATCAAGTGGTATCCTATCTTCTGATTCCCCACCTGATACTATCTATCTCTTCAAGTAGATCAAGTCTTATACTACAATGTTGCACTATCAGCAAGAGAATATATCTATAAACATGTACAAGGAAGATCTGCTTTGAATGCAATAACATATATATATCAGTATAAATGTTCCTTGATACACAACAATGATCAATCGATCACCCTATTAGTCCTAGAACACATACATCTGTAGGTATTCCAGCTTACGACTGTAACTCTAAACTTCAGTATAAAACACTCCTTGACATAAGAATGCAAACAATCACTCACCTCTCACTGCGTCTTGCACGCTAATGACAACCAAACACTATCAACTCCCTACAAGTAATCCACCAGAACTTCCCTTCCACCTCTGGAAGTCACTACCCTGATATCTTTAGGTTCTTCCGGGCTTAACTACCAGGATCCTCTGCAGCTCATCCAGGCTGCTACCATGAAATTTTCTTGAGCAACTACGATGCTTCACCCTTCTGCTAGGGTCCTCCACAGCTCTCCTGGCTGCTACATAATGAAGTTTCCTCGAGCAACTATGGTGCTTCACCACCTCTACAGAAGCATGTGACACTCCTCTTCACTGCTTCTCCTCACAACTCGAGGTCCTCTGCTCCACTACCTTGGAGTCTCATCAACTACTCCCTCTGTGCTGGCTTCGAAGTTCTCAGCAACTTCTTCCCCAAAGACAAACCTGCAACCCATCGACACTCCAATAAAAATGTTTCCCCTTTAACACATAAATAAAAATAATCACACAATTTGTTTGCCTCCAACCTCTATCTGTCCTCTACATACTGTGAGACAGGACTCCCCCATTGGGTGGGTCCATGCTCCACCTCGCCTGGCGGGCCTCACACTGGGAGGGTCCTCCGCCGTCAGGAGTCGGGCTCCCTCAGTTGCCTGCCAGCGCTCAGAGGAGACGGATGTCGCTCCGTGTTCCTCCCTCTCCACTCTCTTATTTCAGGCCTTCTGCCTTATTAAAACATGTCTAACTCATCAATAAACATTGCTACTGTCGCTCGGCACACGACCAACTACAAGCAATCACTATGAACTGGCTTAAATCGTGCTTACCACAGATTGTCTAGTCGAGGGTATTCCTCCCTCTGACAGAGCCTGGTCAGGGCGCTTCCACAGCCCACGAAAATTTCTCTGGGCGGCTTAATACTCTCCTCGTTGACCAGAACTTGAGACCACAACGTTCCCAGCTCGATTCTACAGCTGGCACGTCCTGCATACTTCTCTTCTCTTGGAGATATATCACCCTGGGTCCCTTTCTGACGGGAGCTCAACGGAGTGCGGCTTTCCCCCTGCGATGTCTGGCCTCAAGTGAAGTCAAAGCCCTCCAGAAGTGAGCCTTATGCCTCCAGCAAAATATCCACATCTCCAAACCAGTCTATTTCAATCTATTTCTTTATTTCCTGCTCATAATCTTAAACTCCGTGTAAAATTTACCCAATCATTTTTACATATGAATCTTCATGTCTGTATTTCCGACCTCCTAGTCAGGTCAGGCTTGATAGAATAATTCTCAAAGGGGAGACTCGTTTTTCAGCTACCTGGGATCATAACAACCCCAGTGACGTCATGCACTAAGCAGGACCCCAGTGACGCCATGCACTAAGTAGGACCCCAGTGACGTCATTCACTAAGCCGGACCCCAGCGATGTCATGCTCTAAGCTGGGCCCAAATGATGTCATGTACTAAGCAGGGACCCCATTGAAGTCATGCACTAAGCAGGACCTCAGTGACGTCATGCACTAAGCAGGACCCCAGTGACGTCATGCACTAAACAGGACCACAATGGCGTCATGCACTAAGCGGGACACCAGTGACGTCATGCACTAAGTAGGACGTCAGTGACGCCATGCACTTAGCAGGACCCCAGTGATGTCATGCACTAAGCAAGACCCCAGTGACATCATGCACTAAACAGGACCCAAATGGCGTCATGCACAAAGCAGGACCTCAGTGACGTCATGTACTAAGAAGGACCCCAGTGATGTCATGCACTAAACAGGACTTCAGTGACGTCATGCACTAAGCAGGACCCCAGTGACGTCATGCACTAATCAGGACCTCAGTGACGTCATGCACTAAGCAGGAGCCCAGTGACGTCATGCACTAAGCAGGACCCCAGTGACGTCATGCACTAAGCAGGACCCCAGTGACTTCATGCACTAAGCAGGACCCCAGTGACCTCATGCACTAAGCAGGACCTCAGTGACGTCATGCACTAAGCAGGACCCCAGTGACGTCATGCACTAAACAGGACCCCAGTGACGTCATACACTAAGCAGGACCTCAGTGACGTCATGCACTAAGCAGGACCCCTCATAAATGTGCAGACTCTGACATGCGAATGGACTCACTGCTCTGTGCAGTGATCATTGTAAGGCACTGTTAAACACCGGCTTTCTGGTTGTTTCTTCAATTCAACAGCAATATCACAATATTTCTGCACACGACCATACCATCATCTGAGGTATGCTGACCAGCAACACTGACATGATCGACAGATATGGATATACAAGGACATCAGACATAGCTGAAGCACTTTACATCAAGCACTAAGTTAGGTACACTCTATGGTTGACAAGTCTAAGGACGTTTACACCAACCCTACTTCTTCAGCTGATCAATGCAACTGGAGAGCAAGATTACCTAGTTTCCCCTAGACAGGATATCCATCTTCCCTCTCTTCATGCCTCGATGTAATCTATACTTCTTGCAACATTGTGAGAATCAATTGCTTTGAAGATGAAAAGGAAACATTAATTTAGGGAAGACGTGATTTTTTTGTGTAATTACTCATATATTTCTTACAATAATATTATCTAATTCACTACTGAATTAGTAGACATAAAAACACTCGTTGTCCATCAATCACTTTCAAATCTACTTTGACGACCCTCCACCCCCCCCCCCCCGATCTCTGAACACGTCCTGTAAAATCTATTATATATTCTCTTGAGCTCCCAAGGCCGGGGATCGAGGCTCTCTCTCTCTCTCCCTCTGCGACCCAACACCATCTCTCAACCACCTCGCTCTTCACACAGATACAGGTGACATTTAGACGATGAATTCTCCCCTAAAAGCCCAATTTCTTAAATGACAAACCCGGCTGTTTGCTTCCTTTGGAGGACATAAAAAATGACTTATATGCAGTTTATGGCGTAAATGTGTAAACATCAGTCAGGAGGAGAAGTGATGTCTCCATGACAACGGCGTCGCATCTTCCCTTTAACCGGTATTTAAATACTACATAACAAGTGAATGAGAAAGAAATATCCAAAATCCGAATAATGTTGATGTGTAAGAAGTAGGAAGACGTGTTGCAACATCATCATGCTTCTAAATTCTATGACCCAAGTATTTGGATATTTTGCAACATCATCAAGTTTCTAAACTCTTTTTTTTTAGTTTAGTAAAATATTTCTTTATAAATATTGAATTCCATGAGTCCGAACCCGGGGCTGAGTGCATTGGCATGTTGTCAATTTCTCTTGCAAATTCTACTACACTCGTGTTGATATAAATTATATTTACAGGAGTTTGGATATCACGCATAAAGAAGTTATCCGGATCTACCACTTTCATGCTATTTATTGTAGCGTTTATTGTTATAACTATAACCAGACACAGCATCACCAACCTCAACAAGGCCCTGAACAACATCAACACTAGCCTCCACACCCTCAGCCACAACATAACTATAACCAGGCACTGCATCACCAACCTCAACAAGGCCCTGAACAACATCAACACTAGCCTCCACACCCTCAGCCTCAACATAACCATAACCAGGCACTGCATCACCAACCTCAACAAGGCCCTGAACAACAACACCACCAGCCTCCACACCCTCAGCCACAACATAACTATAACCAGGCACTGCATCACCAACCTCAACAAGGCCCTGAACAACATCAACACCAGCCTCCACACCCTCAGCCACAACATAACCATAACCAGGCACTGCATCACCAACCTCAACAAGGCCCTGAACAACATCAACAAGTCTCCACACCCTCAGCCACAACATAACCATAACCAGGCACTGCATCACCAACCTCAACAAGGCCCTGAACAACATCAACACCGGCCTCCACACCCTCAGCCACAACATAACCATAACCAGGCACTGCATCCAATTGCAGGATTAGGATTTGGGATTGGACGGAGGAGTGCGGGTGGGGGGTGGAACGAATGGTGCCCATTAACTAAGTGATCCCCATTTACTGACGACTGTGACAGTGGCCTAAGAATACGGTACGCAAACGGGATTTTAATAAGGTATTAGAAGTATCAACACAAAATTTCTTGTGGAATGAAACATAACAATTTTGAATATTGAAGTTACCCATTAACGCGGTATAGAAAATCGCGACCAGACAACCTTGAGAGTGTGGGAGAAGGAGCAGGATGTCAATATTTATTTCTTTTTATATACAATAGTTTGTAATTTGCAAAAATATTTATATTATGATTTTATTAACAACATAGAAGTATTAAAAGAAAAGTGATTTTTTTTTTAAATTTAAAATGTTTATAAATTTTAACAAAAACTTTTTTTTTTTTTAATTTTTTTAAAAATATTATTTATATTTGATGAAACGTCGCAAATTCTCAACTAAGATATCCAGCTGATGTCAGAATTATTTTTGGTGTACAATGTACATATTAAACTTTACAGTTTTTAGTGAGTAGGGATCACAAAGATTCTGAGTACTTCAGTGTTCGTCACAGTTTTGGTCACGATGGTGTTTCTTGTTATTGGTGTTTTGGTCAGGTGGCCACATATAGCACTAAGCCTAGAGCCAACAAATGATCATAGAGCACTAATCCTAGAGCCAAAAGGTAGCCACAGAGCGTAAACCTTGAGCCAACAAGTGGCCATAGAGCAGTAAGCCTAGAGCCAACAAGTGATCATAGAGCTCTAAACCTAGAGCCAAAAGGTAGCCACAGAGCGAAAACCTAGAGTCAACAAGTGGGCATAGAGCAGTAAGCCTAGAGCTAACAAGTGGCCACAGAGCTATAAGCTTCGAGCGAGTAGGGGGCCACAGTGTACTTAAATTATAAATTTTAGCAAAAACCTATATATTTCTAATAATTAAAAAAAAATATTATTTAATTCAGATGAAACGTTTTAAAAAACTATAAAGTGGATGGTGTTATCATACGTTACCAATGTAACGTACGATTATGTTACGTTGTTGGGTAGATTAGATACACAGTTTTTAGTGAGTTTCATATTTATTTAGTAGTCCTGGATATAGCAGTGTCGTCGACGTTGAGACGGTGCTTGGGGCAGAGCAGAGAACTGAGTGTGGCCGGAGTCGTGGAGCTCTATGTGGGAGAGCGTTGTAGCTGGATGAGGTCCTAGTCTGCTGCCTGTTCTGTGTCGAAGCTGAAGCGTCTTGTAGACGATTAGAACTGCGTACGCCGAGTGCTACATTCTTGACTGGAAATTGTACTGTAAGTGTAATAAAGACAACTTAACATCAATTTATGGGGGCGATAGAAAAGTTTAGGAAAATTTCTTTAATGTCAACCAATATTTTTTGACTAGTTGTATATGAAAAGTGCTGAAATTGTCCCAAGTTTCAGTACTGCAGCGTAAATAGAAAGGGAGATTTTTTTTAACGTTTTTTAAACATTTTCAAGTCTACACTTCAGAACACACGTTTCAGATATAATTATTTTGTGACACTTTTCTGACACATTAGCATATAATAAAGGATTGTTAGTTAGATAATTTCCAAAATATCTTTAGTTTTCCTAATACAAATGTTCAAATTTCCCACCAAAAATTATGCAAATATGGCAAGTTTATTGCTATTATAAAATCAATAAATGAACTTAGAGAAAAAAGCTCATTAGCGAATATAGAGACATGCCCTCTACATATACTGTGTAAGTTTCATGTAAATTGAATAAAAAATGAAACAGTTTTGTAAACGTTTATGTCAATTGAAAAAAAAAACAGCAAATAATAAAGTCTAAGGTTCTAAAATCTGTGGCTGAGGTTGACATCAACCAATTTTCTTCAAAATTGGCATCCTTACAGATAGACTTACATGCAGTCAGGTGTGTAAGTTTTATGCAAATCGTCCGAAAAAAAATTGGATTTTTTTTTTTTTTTTTAACTAAAATTTTTTTCCAATTAAACTAATTATAATATTTGTTTAATATATGCTATTGTGATAGCTTAGCGTCATAGACATGATTTCAGTTGATACTTTTGTTTGATAATCGTTTATGACCATTTTGGCATAATTTTCACACCTACTTCAATATTTTTTTCTCCCTTCCTATTTATGCTACGATGCTGAAACTTGATGAAACCAGATGAAACACTTTTCATATAGAACTTGCCAAAAAAGTTTGATTGAAATCGAACGAGTTTTCATTTATTGCATTTTTGGAACCAAACGCCCCCTTATGTAAATGTTTTCCCAATTTATATTAGCAGCTCTGGTTTGATGGGAAGAAAATGCTAAAGTTTGTATAGAAGAGAGGATGAAAATGGAAGAGAGTGAAGAAGATGAAGGGCAAAAGGTATTCTGATTTGGGCTGCTTTAGATAAGTACTTCTAGCAAAGTATTTTATTTACCTTTACCTGAAACTTTGTTTTGTGAAATTGTAGGATATTTTACAGCGATGTATAAATTTATAAATTGTAACAGTTTTTGGCGTTGGGTAATATATATTTTGTAATTGTTTATGTCTAAAAAAATCTAGAAAATGGATATTAATTTTTAGAAACTTGCCTTAGAGAGTTTACGGAAGATGTCTTGGGCGAGGATCAAAGGCACAATTTAAAGCTTAAAGGCAGTAATATCCTCTTTTCCCTACATTGGAGGCATAACAAATTTGAAAAGAATACACATTCAGCTACTCTTCCTAACGCTTCCCAACGTCAAGAAACTGTCGTATTAAAGTGCCCTTATCCTAACCAACCAGAAGACCCATAACAGAAAACGGGACAGCATGTCACTTTCGCGAGCCACTTTTGTTTTCTACGACTACTTTTGGTCTTAGACTATACGTCAAAATGCGACGTTCTATTAGGAGGACGGCTTGACACGCAACCCAGGGGAAATGGCTGTAATGTTACAGTGTATTATGTAATGAGGTTGGTGTCAGGCTTTGTATTTTAATGAATTATTTCCGTTAAACACGACGGTGCAAAGTAGAACAACTTCACAGTACTCAGTGACACATTTAGGGTCACGTGACGTGACAGTGAGAGGAGACCAGTGACGTCATGCACTAAGGTGGACCCCTGTGACGTCATGCACTAAGCAGGACCCCCCTGTGACGTCATGCACTAAGCTGGACCCCAGTGACGTCATGCACTAAGCAGGCCCCCCAGTGACGTCATGCACTAAGCAGGACCCCCAGTGACGTCATGCACTAAGCAGGACCCCAGAGACGTCACGAACTAAGCAGGACCCCAGTGACGTCATGCACTTAGCAGGACCCCAGTGACGTCATGCACTAAGCAGGACCTCAGTGACGTCATGCACTAAGCAGGACCCCAGTGACGTCATGCACTAAGCAGGACCCCAGTGACGTCATGTACTAAGCAGGACCACAGTGACGTCATGCACTAAACAGGACTCCAGTGACGTCATGCACTAAGCAAGACCCCAGTGACGTCATGCACTAAGCAGGATCCAGTGACGTCATGCACTAAGCAGGACCCCTCATGAATGTGAGAACTCTGACATGAGAATGGACTCACTGCTTTGTGCAGTGATCATTGTAAGGCACTGTTAAACACCTGCTTTCTGGTTGTTTCTTGAATTCAATAGCAATATCTCATTATTTCTGCACTCAACACTGCACTGTGTTGTTGCAGTGTGCACTGCTTCTTGTAACACTGCATCCAGTTACAGGATAAGGATTTGGGATAGGACTGGGATCGATGGGAGGGGGGGGGGACGGAAGGAAGGAATGGTGCCCAGTAGCTAAGTGATCCCCACTTACTGACGACTGTGACAGCGGCCTAAGAATACGGTACACAAAGGGAATATTAATAGGGTATTCAAAATATCAACACAATTTCTGTTAGAATGAAAACATAAAAAATCAATATAACAATTAACCAATAAATCGGTATAGAAAACCACGACCATATATGTGTGCAGGATATTAATAATTATTAGTTTTTAAAATATAATTAGTTAATGACAATAAAACATTGTAATATAAGAATTTGAAAACTAATTTAAAATAAAAAAAGGTTATTAATTATTTTTTAAACTTTTCTAGCACATTTATATATTTTGACATAAAATTTTACTACCTTTATTTTTTGTAAATTTTATTTATTCATATAAAAAGAAACTTACATGAATTCAGAAGAGTTATTAAATTTTGAGTACATATAGCACACTTAAAACTTTGCTGTCGACAACGGGCTGGGATCTTGTATCTACTGTGTAATACGGTGATCGTCGCATATGTTAGTGTTGGGGACATTTAGCTACTGTGTACCGTGCTCTGAGGCCAGTAGTTGTCAAAGAATTTAACCATTCAACAGGTGATTTTTAATGTTAGTGTTACGGTCAGGTGGCCACAGAGCAGTAAGCCTAGAGCCAGCAGGTGGCCACAGAGCAGTAAGCCTAGAGCCAGCAGGTGGCCACAGAGTACTAAGCCTAGAGTCAGCAAGTGGCTACAAGAGAAGAGTACAGCTTTCATATAAATAATGCCAAATTACACTAATGCACTTATATTAATTACTGAAGTTCGTCATTTAACGAAGACTCAGTGTAATAACAATGTAATAGCCCTAACATCATCTCATACAAATGCTGATTTAATGTTTTCACAACTATAATGACAGCTCTTCTTTGAGGGAGAGAAAATGCAAAAGTATGTAGAGAAGAGAGGGAGAGAGGAATAACAGGATAAAGGAAGAGAGGATGAGAGGGAAGGAAGGAAGAAGATGAAGGGAAAAGGGATAATGATTCGGACTGCTACAGATAAAGGCTTTCAGCAATGTCTTTAACATTTCCTTCTCTTTACATTTACCTAAATCTTTGTTTTGTGACATTGTAAACATTTTTATAGCAATGTATATAAATTTATAAAATGAAACAGTGTTTGGCACTGTATAATATAATTTTCTTTAATTGCTTATGCCTCCAAAATCTTGAAAATGGTTATTATTTTTTAGAAACTTGCCTTACAGAGTTTGGGGAAGATGTCTAAGGCAAAGGTCAAAGGCACAATTTAAAGCTTTAAGGTAATAATATCAATTTTTTGCCTACATTGGAGGCATAACAAATTTAAAAATAATACATACTCAGGAAGTGTGTATTCTGAGTGTGTACGGACGCCTGACAACTGGGTGGACAGCGCTTCTTTAGAATCCTTTTTCACTTTAGAATATAGTTTAGACAAATATTTCATTATAAATATTGAATTCCATGAATCTGGACCCGGGGCTGAGTGCATAGGCATGTTGTCAATTTCTCTTGCAAAATCTGCCTCGCTTGTGTTGATATCAATTATATATACAGGGGTTTGGATATCAAGCTTATAGACGTTGTCCGGATCTACCACTTTCAAGCTGATTACTGTAGTGCATATTGTTATAACCATAACCAGGCACTGCATCACAATTCTCAACAAGGCCCTGAACTACATCAACACCAGCCTCCACACCCTGAGCCACAACATACCCATAACCAGACACTGCATCATCAACCTCAACAAGGCCCTGAACAACATCAATACCAGCCTCCACACCCTTAGCCACAACATAACCATAGCCAGGCACTGCATCACCAACCTCAACAAGGCCCTGAACAACATCAACACCAGCCACAACATAATCATAAGCAGGCACTGCATACAATTACAGGATAAGGATCAGGGAATGGGGGGGGGGGTGGAAGGTGAGGAAAGAATGGTGCCTCAGTTGCTAAGTGATCCTTACTCACTCACGACTATGACAGTGGCCTAAAAATACGGTACACAAACAGAATATTAATAAGGTATTCGAAGTATCAACACAAAATATCTGGTGGAATGCAACATAAAAACAATTTGAAAATAAAATTTACCATTAAAGCGGTATAGAAAATGACGACCAGCTGACCCTATGAGTGTGGGAGGAAGCGCAGGATATTAATATTTATTACTTCTTGAATACAATTAGTTCTAATGTTAGATGTATCGCTATATTAAAATTTAATTACCAATATAAAATGAAAAAAAAATTATATATTGAATTTTAATTTATTGAATTTTAAAAATTTCCGCACAAAACTTATTTGTTGCAATTGGAAAAAAATATTATTATATAAATAAAACCTTTATTTTAATAATTACCAGTTGTCTTGAATTTTTGTTAAATCTTCAATTATACAAATATTTTTTTTGTGTACATTATACATACTAAACTTTACAGTCGGCAGTGAGTAGGGATCAATTGGATACTGTGTACTACAGTGGTCGTCACAGTTGTTAGAGGGTACGGGGACACTTCGCTACTGTGTACCGTGTTCTGAGGTCAGTTGTTGACACAGAAACTCACCTTTCAACAGGTGTTTCTTGTTGTTGGTGTTTTGGTCACGCTGGTGTTTCTTGTTGTTGGTGTTTTGGTCACGCTGGTGTTTCTTGTTGTTGGTGTATTGGTCACGCTGGTGTTTCTTGTTGTTAGTGTTTTGGTCACGCTGGTGTTTCTTGTTGTTGGTGTTTTGGTCACGCTGGTGCTTCTTGTTGTTGGTGTTTTGGTCACGCTGGTGTTTCTTGTTGTTAGTGTTTTGGTCACGCTGGTGCTTCTTGTTGTTGGTGTTTTGGTCACGCTGGTGTTTCTTGTTGTTGGTGTTTTGGTCACGCTGATGTTTCTTGTTGTTGGTGTTTTGGTCACGCTGGTGTTTCTTGTTGTTGGTGTTTTGTTCAGGTGGCCACAGAGCAATAAGCCTAGGCCAACAGGTGGCCAGAGAGCAATAAGCCTAGAGCCAACATGTGGCCACAGAGCAGTAAGCCTAGAGCCAACAGGTGGCCAGAGAGCAGTAAGCCTAGAGCCAACAGGTGGCCACAGAGCAGTAAGCCTAGAGCCAACAGGTGGCCACAGAGCAATAAGCCTAGAGCCAACAGGTGGCCACAGACCAATAAGCCTTGAGCCAACAGGTGGCCACAGAGTAGTAAGCCTGGAACCAACAGGTGGCCACAGAGCAGTAAGCCTAGAGCCAACAGATGGCCACAGAGCAGTAAGCCTAGTGCCAACAGATGGCCCCAGAACAGTAAGCTTAGAGCCAACAGGTAGCAACAAGGGAAGAGAACATCCCATACTCAGTGCCCCATCAATCAATCAATAAAATATAGGTCAAGATACCCTGTAGGGTGAGCGGGGAAGTGGGGATAGGGGAAAGAGTTAGTGGGGGTGAGAGGAAGGGTTTTTAGGATGATATAAAGTGCCAGGGCAAGACTCAGCTGCATGGCATTAAAACGTTATCACCGGACTAAGTGATGGAGGCAAGGAATCAGATTTTTGTGACAACATTTCGTCTTTCAGCGCGCCCGAGGAGATAGCAGCCCTCAGCTGGGTGTGTCTTGGAGGCTCACACCAGTTGTGGTCTTGGATTTCGCTAAACAACATCTCCCCCCCCCCTTCAGAAGGGGGGGGGGAGAAGAGTTAAGGAGGCCAGCTGGGTAGTTCGGAGCTCGGTGATTGAGGAGTGGTATAGGAGCAGCGAGGAGTCATGTAAATGACGGAGCAGGGGGTGGGTCGTCAATCAGGTTAAAGAGGTTGTGCGTATTTCTAGGTCTACTAAGGGTGTTGTTGAGGAAGGTGTCGTAGTTGTCGTGGTAGGTGAGAATTATTGTGATCTGTTTCTTCCCCTTTGTGTCCCAGACTATGTTCAGAGACGGGATGTTCGCCCTCTCATTCAGGGCCTAACTAGTGGTGAAGTCCTGCCAGTGGGTATCGAACACCCATCTCAGGGCCCTGTTCCAGGTACGCTGAAGTTGTTTCCTGTTTGTTGGTGCTGCAAGTGAGAGTGGGATGGGTGCATATGTTAGGAGTGGGAGGATAAGTGATATAGATAGAACTTGGTGGCTTGGGAGGCATGCCTGAGGGGGTATAGCTTTGATAGAGCTTCGGAGTGGGTTGGGTCGGGTGACTGAGAGTAGAGTTTTAGTGGGGCTGGGTTTCGTTGTTTGTTGTAGAAGAAGTATTTGATTTTGGACTTGTTGGGGTTTGTTTTAATCCACCAGTCGTGTTCCCAGAGGGGTACTTTGTCTATTTCTTCCTGTGCTATTCGTGTGAGGGTGTCTATCGAGTAACCTGAGATCAGTTGGGTTACGTCGTGAGCATAACAGAGGGTTATAGAGGTCAGTATGTTGGGTCAGGAATGTTATTTATGTAGAATAAGTATAGGGTCGGTGAGAGAACTGAGCCCTGGGGGATTCCTGCATTTAGGTTGAAGTATCCTGACAGCTTGCTGAGGAACTTAATCTGCATCTTTCTGTTTGTTTGAAAGCTGCATAGTAGCCTCTGCATGTTGTCAGGTAGTTGGAATAGAGTACAGAGTTTGTATCGTTGGCCGTCGTGCCATACTGTATCAAACGCCTTTTCAATGTCCTTTGCTATGAGGTCCGTCTTGACCCTTTGGTGCTTGTTAATGGAGAGGTAATTTGTTACTATGTTGAGTGCATCTTGTGTGGAGCGGTGTTGTCTGAAACCAAATTGTTTGTCTGTTAGTATGTTTTGGCGCTCTAGGTGATGTCTGAGTTTGTGATTTATAAGTTTTTCGTATATTTTTCCTAGTGTCTCTAGTAGGCTGATCGGTCTGTAGTTCTTGGAGTCTGTCGGGAATTTTTTGGGGTTTCGGGATGAGGATTGCTGTGGCTTCTTTGAATGGGTTTGGGAAATATCCAAATGCTAGTGAGGCGTTGTATACGTCAGAGTGCAAGGACTAGGGAGTTGGGAAGTTGTTTGAGGAGAGCTTTGCCTATGTTATAGGCTCCTGGGGCTACTCGTCGGGTATTTTTAAGCATGAGTTTTACTTCAGCTAGTTGTATCCATGCTGTGAGGTCACTTTGTAAGTCGTCTAGTGTCGTGAGGTCAATGGTGAGTATTGTGTGATGGCCTGAGGGTTGTGTCGAATCCATGTTTCTACTCTGTTAAATTTTGTAACATTTAACAATTTAAAAAATAAATAATGTTTTTTTTATTTTTATATTAGTAATAAAATATTATTATTGGTACGTTTCTAGATACAAAATATTTTTATTTAGTAACAGATAAACAATAATAATCTGCTCATCCTCTCACACCCATATTACAGAATTGTTGTGGTTTTCTATACCTCTTTTATGATTAACTTTTATATTCAAAATTTTTTGTTTCATTTAACCAGAAATTTTATGTTGATACTTTTAATGTCTTATTAATATCCCCTTTGTGTACTGTACTCTTAGATCGTTGTCAAAGTTGTCAGTTAGTAAAGATAGCTTAGCTGGTGGGCACCATTCTTTCCGCCCCCCCCCCCTGGAGTGTCTGGTTATGGTTATGTTGTGGCTGAGGGTGTGGAGGCTGGTGTTGATGTTGTTCAGGGCCTTGTTGAGGTTGGTGATGCAGTGCCTGGTTATGGTTATTTTGTGGCTGTGGGTGTGGAGGCTGGTGTTGATGTTGTTCAGGGCCTTGTTGAGGTTGGTGATGCAGTGCCTGGTTATGGTTATGTTGTGGCTGAGGGTGTGGAGTCTGGTGTTGATGTTGTTCAGGGCCTTGTTGAGGTTGGTGATGCAGTAACTGGTTATGGTTATATATCAATAAGCACTAATGATCAAGTCACCTCTTCCAGAAAGAGATATGTATTAGACAATCGCCAACATTTAACAGATTCTGACAACATACAACCTCCCATGCATAACCATCCCACCCAACATGACACCACACCCAGCACCAATTACCCCCCCCAAGAACCCCCAGGCATCAAGCCTAGCTCCTCCCCCACCCCCATCCCCCCCTCGTCACACCCAAGGAACAAAAGCCCAACACCATTCCCACACCTCCAATACCCCCCTCCCCTACCCCCACCCCCCCCCACCCCCAACCCAACCAAAGGCCTCTAACCGGTTCTCATAGAACCCGCTCTCCATGAACTCCCTCTCCCTCTCCAGGCAAATAGATTACCAAAACACAAGATAACTCTCCAGACAAAAAGAAATAACTCACCAAAACACCAGAAAACTGAGACATCACAAAGACAGACATCAGCTACCAAAAAGCAAGTGCCCTTCTTCACCTTAGCCTACGAGACCAACAAGTCAGCCCATCTCACGCCCCACACGTTAGCCCACCTCACCCCCCCCCCTATTACTCAATACCACACAAGTACCAAACCAATGAACCTGTTAGCTCAGCTAAAGCACTCGTCACACTCAGCCAAAAGGACCAACTCCTCCCCAGACCACCCCTACACCCCCACCCCAAAAATGGCCAAATGCTCATCAGGAACCCTTAAAAACGGCTCCAACACACTCTTCATACCCCAACGATCATCCCCAGAATTATCTACCACAAGAACCAAGGTTCATGGGAGAACCTCTCCGATTTATTCACCTCAACCCCCCCCCCCCCTTCCCTCCCCCTCATCCAGTCAGTAAACAATGAAAATCACACAATTAAACGATAGAGCCTACTACAGTATCAGGCACCTAATTGCTAACTTTGTGGAGACCGAAAGACCGGATGTGCTGTTATTGAACAGTACATACGTGACGAACTCTCAGAATTAGACATTACGGCTACACACCATACCAATCCCCTAATGAAGCACATGAAGGGGGTTGCTATTCTGGTTAAGAGCACTTATAAACATGACCTTCTCACTACCAACTAGCAGCACAAACACTTCCTAACAATCAACATTTACACTCAACATGGACAAATGATCAGTGGCACCACTTACATTCGCCCAAACCTAGGCCTTCATCTCAAGGACCTAAATACCCTCCTCAACCACCCACACATACAGGTCTTCCTCCTGGTAGACCCAAACACACAACACCAAACATTCAACCACCATCAACACAACATGCACGGTCAACAACTACACCAACCTCACCAAAGCAAACACCTCACCTTCCTTGGCTCAGACTTCAAAACAAGCTACACACACAATGGGACTGGGAAACCAGATCTCATCCTCACCAACATTGCAGGCACCCACCACCAACACTACATTACCCCCGGATCCATCACCGGCTCTTATCACATACCCATGTCACTCACAATCTCCAACAACCTCATCAAAATGCAGACTTGTAAGCTTTCAATCAGCACCTAAATACCAGCACACAACCCTACAACTTCCAAGATAAACCAACGACAGACATAGACTCCCAAATCCTCTCTATCCAAAAAACATCATACAAGCGGCTGACGCAACCATACCAAAAACTACCCACAAAGCCAGATACTCCTTCTTTCCCCCAGCAGAACCAAAAGTCTACTCATCTGCTACCACAACAGGTTCTCCCGCAACCTTCACATATACAGCCAGGAAAACACAGACCTCACTATACTAAAAAAACACATACTCAACAGCCTAGACCTCGATCATGCCAACCACTGGAAGAAACTCATACAAAAAGACTGAGCTATAGAGGAAAACAACTCCACAACAATTCTGGAACTTCATAACGAGGATCTAGGGCAACTCCTCTTCTGTTTTTACAGACATCACTCATAACAGTCAAATTTCACTGACCCTTCAGAACTAGTAGACATATTCAAACAACAATGGCAGGACACCTTCAACCATCATAGTCCCCCGCCCCTACAGCCAACAGCAATACACAACATTAAGCACAAAATTTTATTATAAAAATTTTTCCTAGACAAATTTAATTTATATAAGAAGAAACTTCTGTTGGGATGCATCGTGTTCAAATATTAATAAAATTTTAAGTGTTCATTATACACATTAAACTGTGCAGTTATTAGGGATCACTTAGACTGTCTTCTACAGTCGCAGTTCTTAGAGAGTGGGGGACACTTAGTTACTGTGTACTGTGTTCTGAGGTCTGTGGTTGTCACAGAAACTCACCTTTCAGCAGGAGTTTCTTGCAAGTGTTTTGGTCACGCAGGTGTTTCTTGTTGTTGGTGTTTTGGTCAGGTGGCCACATTGCACTAAGCATAGAGCCAGCAGGTGGTCACAGAGTACTTAATCCCAGTGTCTTCATGCACTAAGCAGGATCCCAGTGACGTCATGCACTAAGCAGGACCTCAGTGACGTCATGCACTAAGCAGGATCCCTGTGACGGCATGCACTAAACAGGACCTCAGTGACGTCATGCACTAAGCATTACCCCAGTAACGGCATGCACTAAGCATGAACCCATGCACTAAAGAGAACCCCCAGTGACGTCAATGCACTAAGCAAAACCCCAGTAACGGCATGCATTATGCAAGACCCAAGTAACGTCATGCACTAAAGAGGACCCCAGTGACGCCATGCACTAAGCAGGACCCCAGTGACGTCATGCACCAATCAGGACCCCAGTGACGTCATGCACTTAGCAGAACCCCAGTGACGACATGCACTAAGCAGGACCCCAGTGATGTCATGCACTAAGCAGGACCCCAGTGACGTCATGCACTAAGCAGAACACCAATGACGTCATGCACTAAGCAGGACCCCTCATGAATGTGGGGACCCTGACATGTGAATGGACTCACTGCTCTGTGCAGTGATCATTGTAAGGCACAGTTAAACACCTGCTTTCTGGTTGTTTCTTGAATTCAATAACAATATCTCAATATTTCTGAACTGTGTTGATGCAGTGTGCACTGCATCTGCAAAACCTACATCCAGTTACAAGATAAGGATTTGGGATAGGACTGGGAAAATTGGGGGGGGGGGGGGAATGGAAGGAAGGAATGGTGCCCAGTAGCTAAGTGATCCCCACTTACTGACGACTGTGACAGTGGCCTAAGAATATGGCACACAAAGGGGATATTAATAATGTATTCAAAATATCAACACAATTTCTGTTAGAATGAAACAAAAAAAAATTCAATTAAACAATTACCCATTAAATCGGTATAGAAAACCACGACCATATGTGTGCAGGATATTAATAATTATTACCTTTTAAATATGATTAGGTAATGACAAGAAAGTATTTTAACATAAAATTTTTAAGTTAGTATAAAATAACAAAATTATGATTATTTTTTTAATTTTATAAACAGATCTATAAACTTCACATAAAATTTTTCTGTATTTATTTTCTGTAATTTTTTTTATTTATATAAAAAGACACTTACTTGACTTATATTAATACTGTATAATTTTAAATTTTTGAGTACACAAAGCACCCATGAAACTTTGCTGTCGGCAGCGGGCTGGGATCATATATCTACTGTGTAATACGGTGATCATCGCATATGTTACTGTTTGGGATATTTGGCTACTGTGTACCCTGTTCTGAGGCCAGTAGTTGTCAAAATTTAACCATTCAACAGGTGATTTTTAATGTTAGTGTTACGGTCAGGTGGCCACAGAGCAGTAAGCCTAGAGCCAGCAGGTGGCCACAGAGCAGTAAGCCTAGAGCCAGCAGGTGGCCACAGCAGTAAGCCTAGAGCCAGCAGGTGGCCACAGAGCAGTAAGCCTAGAGCCAGCAGGTGGCCACAGAGCAGTAAGCCTAGAGCCAGCAGGTGGCCACAGAGCAGTAAGCCTAGAGCCAGCAGAGCGCCACAGAGCAGTAAGCCTAGAGCCAGCAGGTGGCCACAGAGCAGTAAGCCTAGAGCCAGCAGGTGGCCACAGAGCAGTAAGCCTAGAGCCAGCAGGTGGCCACAGAGCAGTAAGCCTAGAGCCAGCAGGTGGCCACAGAGCAGTAAGCCTAGAGCCAGCAGAGCGCCACAGAGCAGTAAGCCTAGAGCCAGCAGGTGGCCACAGAGCAGTAAGCCTAGAGCCAGCAGGTGGACACAGAGCAGTAAGTCTAGAGAGCCGGAAGCAGCCCGGCCGAGTGGACAGCACGCGGGACTTGTGATCCTGTGGTCCTGGGTTCGATCCCAGGCGCCGGCGAGAAACAATGGGGAGAGTTTCTTTCACCCTATGCCCCTGTTACCTAGCAGTAAAATAGGTACCTGGGTGTTAGTCAGCTGTCACGGGCTGCTTCCTGGGTGTGGAGGCCTGGTCGAGGACCGGGCCGCGGGGACACTAAAAAGTCCCGAAATCATCTCAAGATAACCTCAAGATAGAGGCAGTAAGTAGCCACAGAGCAGTAAGCCTAGAGTCACTAGGTGGCCACAGAGCACTAAGCCTAGAGCCAGCAGGTGGGCACAGAGCAGTAAGCCTAGAGCCAGAAGGTGGCCACAAGGAGAGAGAACAGCCTTGATATGTAATTCCAAATTACACTATTGCACTTATATTAATAACTCAGATTCGTCATTTAACGGAGACTCAGTGTAATAAGGGCACCCTAACATCATCTCATGTAAATGCTGATTTAATGTTTTCCCAACTATATTTACAGCCACTGTTTGATGGGGAGAAAATGCAAAAGTTTGTAGAGAGGAGAGGGAGAGAGGAAGAGAGGGTGAGGGGGAGGAAAGGAAGGGGGAAGATGAAGGGAAAAGGGATAATGGTTCGGACTGCTACAGATAAAGGTTTTCAGCAATGTCGTTTACATTTCCTTCTCTATACATGTACCTAAATCTCTGTTTCGTGACATTGTATACATTTTTACAGCGATGCATGAATTTACACATGGAAACAGTGTTTGGCCCTGGGTAATATATATATGCCTTAGATCTTAGGGAAGATGTCACGGGCAAAGACCAAAGGCAAGTTTTAAGATTTGAAGGTAATATTATTAAATTTTTTCCTACAATGGAGGCATAACAAATTTGAAAACAATACACATTCAGCTAGTCTTCCCAAGGCTTCCCAACGTCAGCCACAACATAACCATAACCAGGCACTGCATCACCAACCTCAACAAGGCCCTGAACAACATCAACACCAGCCTCCACACCCTCAGCCACAACATAACCATAACCAGGCACATCATCACCAACCTCAACAAGGCCCTGAACAACATCAACACCAGCCTCCACACCCTCAGCCACAACATAACCATAACCAGGCACTGCATCACCAACCTCAACAAGGCTCTGAACAACATCAACACCAGCCCCCACACCCTCAGCCACAACATACCTATAATCATGCACTGCATCCAATTGCAGGATAAGGATTAGGGATTGGACGGGGGGAGGAAGAAATGGTACCCAGCACCTAAGTGATCCTTATTTACTGACAACATTGACAATGACCTAAGAATACGGTACACAATGGGAATATAGATAAGCAATTCAAAATATCAACATAAAATTTATGATAAAATGAAACAAAATAGTTTTGAATATAAAAGTTAATCATAAAAATATATAGAAAACCACGACAGTTCGAGGATGTGGATGTGAGAGGATGAGCAAAATATTAATATTTATTTGTTAATAAATGCAAATATTGTGTAATATGAAAAAAATTCATATATAAAATATAACTATAAATATAAAATTAAATAAAGTAATTTTAAATGCTTTAAAACTTGTTGAAAGCTTTATTAATTTTAGCACAAAACTTTACGGTTTATATTTAAAGTAAAAATTTCAAATTTATATATGAAGAAACTTCAGTTAAATTATGGGAAACTAAAAATAATAAAATTTTGAGTGTAAATTATACACATTAACTTATTCAGTAATTAGGGATCACTAAGTGACTGTCTATTGCAGTAGTCTTCGCGATTGTTAGAGAGTGGAGGACACTTGGCTACTGTGTACCGTGTTCTAAGGCCAGAGGTTGACACAGAAACTCACTTTTTAACAGGTGTTTCTTGTGATTTGTGTTTTGTTAAGGTGGTCACATTGCACTAAGCATAGAGCCAACAGGTGGTCACTGAGTACTTAATCCCAGTGACGTCATGCACTAATCAGAACCCGTGACGTCATGCACTAAGCAGAACGCCAGTGACGTCATGCACTAAGTAGGACCCTAGTGACGTCATGCACTAAGCAGGGTCCCAGTGACGTCATACACTAAGCAGGACCCCAGTGACGTCACGCACTAAGCAGAACCCCAGTGACGTCACGCACTAAGCAGAACCCCAGTGACGTCACGCACTAAGCAAGACTCCAGTGACGTCATGCACTAAGCAGGACCCCAGCGACGTCACGCACTAAGCAGAACCCCAGTGACGTCATACACTAAGCAGGACCCCTGTGACGTCATGCACTAAGCAGGACCCCAGTGATGTCATGCACAAAACAGGACCCGAGTGACGTCATGCACTAAGCACAACCCCAGTGACGTCACGCACTAAGCAGAATCCCAGTGACGTCATGCACAAAGCAGGACCCCAGTGACGTCATGCACTAAGCAGAACCCCAGCGAAGTCATGCACTAAACCGGACCCCAGTGATGTCATGCACAAAACAGAAACCGAGTGACGTCATGCACTAAGCAGGACCCCAGTGACGTCACGCACTAAGCAGAACCAAAGTGACGTCACGCACTAAACAGGACCACAGTGACGTCATGCACTAAGCAAGACCGCAGTGACGTCATGCACTAGGCAGAACCCCAGTGACGTCATGCATTAAGCAGGACCCCAGTGACGTCATGCACTAAGCAGGACCCCAGTGACATCATATACTAAGCAGGACCACACTGACGTCACGCACTAAGCAGAACCCCAGTGCCGTCATGCACTAAGCAGAACCCCAGAGACTTCATGCACTAAGCAGGACCCCAGTGACGTCATGCACTAAGAAGGACCCCAGTGACGTCATGCACTAACCAGGACCCTAGTGACGTCATGCACTAAGCAGGACCCAAGTGACGTCATTCCCTAAGCGGGACCCCAGTGACGTCATGCACAAAGCAGGACCCCAGTGACGTCATGCGCTGAGTAGGACCCCAGCGACGTCATGTACTAAGCAAACCCCAGTGACGTCATGTACTAAGCAGGACCCCAGTGTCGTCCTGCACTAAGTAGGAACTCAGTGACGTCATGCACAAAACAGGACCACAGTAACGTCATGTACTAAGCAGGACCCCAGTGAAGTCATGCACTAAGCAGGACCACAGTGACGTCATGCACTAAACAGGACCTCTGTGACGTCGTGCACTAAGCAGGATCCCAGCGACGTTATGCACTAAGCAGAACCTCTGTGATGTCATGCACTAAGCAGGACGACGGTGACGCCATGTACAAAGCAAGACCCAGTGACGTCATGCACTAACCACGATCCCAATGACGTCATAGATTAAGCAGGACTCCAGTGACGTCATGCACTAAGCAGGACTTAAGTGACGTCATGCCCTAAGCAGGACCCTAGTGACGTCATGCACTAAGCACGATTCCAGTGATGTCATGGATTAAACAGGATCCCAGTGACGTCATGCACTAAGCAGGACCCCAGTGACGTCATGCACTAAGCAGGACCACAGTGACGTCATGCAATAAGCAAGGACCCAGTGACGTCATGCATTAAACAGGACCCCAGTGACGTCAAGCATTAAACAGGACCCCAGTAACGTCATGTACTAAGCAGGACCCCAGTAACGTCATGCACTAAGCAGGACCCCAGTGACGTCATGCACTAAGCATTAGAAAAGTGACGTCATGCACTAAGCATTACTCCAGTGATGTCAAGCACTAAGCAGGACCCTAGTGACGTCATTCACTAAGGAGGACCCTAGTGATGTCATGGACTAAGCAGGACCCCAGTGACGCCATGCACTAAGCAGTACCCAGTGACTTCATGCACTAAGCAGGACCCCAGTGACTTCATGCACTAAGCAGGACCCCAGTGACGTTATATACTTAGCAGGACCCCTGTGACGTCATGCACTAAGCAGGACCCAAGTGTGTCATGAACTAAAAAGGACCCCAGAGACGTCAAGCACTAAGCAGGACCCGTGACGTCACCACTAAGCATGACCTCATTGACGTCATGCACTAAGCAGGACCCTATTGACGTCATGCACTAAGCAGGACCCCAGTGACGTCATGCACTAAGTAGGACCCCAGTGATGTCAAGCACTAAGCAGGACCCTAGTGACGTCATGCACTAAGCAGGACCCCAGTGACGTCATTCACTAAGCAGGACCCCAGTGACGTCATGCACTAAGCAGTACCCCTGTGACGTCATGCACTAAGCAGGACCCCAGTGACGTCATGCACTAAGCAGTACCCCTGTGACGTCATGCACTAAGCAGGACTCCTCATGAATGTGAGGACCCTGAAATGCGAATGGATTCATTGCTTTTTGCAGTGATCATTGTAAGGCACTGTTAAACACCAGCTAGGCGGTGAATGGCGTAAATGTGTAAACATCAATCAGGAGGAGGAGGGGTGATGTTTCCATGACAACGGCGTCGCAATCTTCCCTTTAACCGGTAATTAAATACTACATAACAAATGAATGAGGAAGAAATGTCCAAAATCTGAACAATGTTGCAGTTTAACAAGTAAGAAGACGTGTTGCAACATCATCATGATTCCTAACTCCATGACCCAAGCATTAGGATATGTTGCAATATCATCAATTTTCTAAACTAAATGACCAAGTATTATGATATGTTGCAACATCAAGGTTCTAAACTCTATGATCCAAGAATTAGGATGTGTTGCAATATTATCATGCTTCTGAACTCCTTTATTAGTTTAGAATACTATTGCATTATAAATATTGAATTCCACTAGTCTGCACCCTGGGCTGAGTGCATGGGCATGTTATCAATTTCCCTTACAAAATCGGTCTCGCTCGTGTTGATATCAATTATATTTACAGTGGTTTGGAAATCACGCATAATGATGGATTGCGGATCTTCCACTTTCATGTTGTTTATTGTAGTGATTATTGTTATAACCATAACCAAGCACTGCATCACCAACCTCAACAAGGTCCTGAACAACATCAACACCAGCCTCCACACCCTCAGCCACAACATAACCATAACCAGGCACTGCATCACCAACCTCAACAAGGCCCTGAACAACATCAACACCAGCCTCCACACTCTCAGCCACAACATAACCATAACCAGGCACTGCATCACCAACCTCAACAAGGCCCTGAACAACATCAACACCAGCCTCCACACCCTCAGCCACAACATAACCATAACCAGGCACTGCATCACCAACCCCAACAATGGCCTGAACAACATCAACACCAGCCTCCACACCCTCAGCCACAACATAACCATAACCAGGCACTGCATCCAATATCAGGATAAAGATTAGGGACTGGACGGGGTGAAGGAAGGAATGATGCCCAGTAGCTAAGTGATCCCCACTTACTGACGACTGTGACAGTGGCCTAAGAATACGGTACACAAAGGGGATATTAATAAGGTATTCAAAATATCAACACAATTTCTGTTAAAATGAAAAATACAAAAATTCAATATAATATTTACCCATTAAGTCGGTATAGAAAACCACGACCATATATGTGCAGGATATTAATAATCATTACTTCTTAAATATAACTAGTTAATGACAACAAGTTATTTCAATATTAAAGTTTAAAAATTAATATTAAATTAAAAATGAATTAAAATTATTTTTTAAACTTTAAAAGCACATTTTTAAATTTTACCTTAACATTTTATTTTGTTTAATTTCTGTAAATGTTCATTAATTAAATAAAGAAACTTATGAAGCGTTTGCAGAAATGTTATTTAAATTTTGAGTGCACATAGCACCTATGAAACTTTGCTGTTGGCAGCGGGCTGAGATCATATAGCTGCTGTGTAATACGGTGATCGTCGCATTTGTTAGTGTTGGGGACATTTAGCTACTGTGTACCGTGTTCTGAGGCCAGTAGTTGTCAAAGAATTTAACCATTCAACAGGTGATTTTTAATGTTAGTGTTACGGTCAGGTGGCCACTGAGCAGTAAGCCTGGAGCCAGCAGGTGGCCACAGAGCAGTAAGCCTAGAGCCAGCAGGTGGCCACAAGGAAAGAGAACAGCCTTGATATATAATGATAAATTACACTATTGCACTTCTATTAATTACTCAGGTTCGTCATTTAACAGAGACTCGGTGTAATAAGGGCACCCTAACATCATCTCATGTAAATGCTGATTTAATGTTTTCCCAACTATATTGACAGCTCTTGTTTGGTGGTGAGAAAATGCAAAAGTATGTAAAGAAGAGAGGGAGGGGAAGAATAGAGGAAGAGAGGGAGGGAGGGAGGGATGGAAGGAGAAGATAAAGGGAAAAGGGATAATGATTCGGACTGCTACAGATAAAGTCTTTCAGCAATGACTTTTACATTTCCTTGTCTTTGCATTTTCCTAAATCTTTGTTTTTGACATTGTAAACATTTTTACAGCAATATAAAAAATTTATACAATGAAACAGTGTTTGGCCCTGGATAATATAAACTTTTTTTAATTGCTTATGCCTCCAAAATTTAGAAAATGGTTATTATTTTTTAGAGACTTGCCTTAGAGAACTTAGGAAAGATGACTAGGGCAAAGATCTAAGGCAAGTTTTAAGGCATTATGGTAATAAAATCCATTTTTCCCAACATAAGAGGCATAACAAATTTGAAAACAATACACACTCAGCTACTCTTCCGAACGCTTCCCAACGTCAAGAAACTGTCGTTCCAAAGTGCCCTTATCCTAACCTACCAGAAGACCCAAAAGAGAAAACGCGACATTATGTCATTTTCGCGAGTCGCCTCTATTTTCTAGTACGATTATTTTTGGCCTTAGGTAGACCATACGTCAAAATGCGACGTTTTATTATGAGGACGGCTTGACACGCTACCCAGGGGAAATGGCTGTAATGTTAAAGTGTATTATGTAATAAAGTTGGTGTCAGGCTCTGTATTTTAATGAATTATTTCCGTTAAACACGACGGTGTAAAGTAGAACAACTTCACAGTACTGAGTGACACATTTAGGGCCACGTGACCAAGCACTGACAGTGAGAGGAGACCAGTGACGTCATGCACTAAGCAGGACCCCAGTGACGTCATGCACTAAGCAGAACCCCTGTGATGTCATGCACAAAGCAGGACCCCAGTGACGTTATGCTCTAAGCAGGACCCCCAGTGACGTCATGCACTAAGCAGGACCCCAGTGACGTCATGCAGTAAGCAGGACCCCTCATGAATGTGAGGACTCTGACATGTGAATGGATTCACTACTGTGTGCAGTGATCATTGTAAGGCACTGTTAAACACCTGCTTTCTGGTTGTTTCTTTTAATTCGGTGAATGAACAGCGGTGAATGGCGTAAATGTGTAAACATCAGTCAGGAGGAGGAGGGGTGATATCTCCATGACAACGGCGTCGCAATCTTCCCTTTAACCGGTATTTAAATACTACATAACAGTGAATGAGAAAGATATGTCCAACATCCAAACAATGTTGCAGTGTAACAAGTAGGAAGATGTGTTGCAACATCATCATGCATCTTAACTCTTTGACCCAAGTATTAGGATATGTTGCAACATCATGCTTCTAAACTCAATGACGCAAGTATTGAGATATGTTGCAACATCATCATGCTTCTAAACTCAATGACGCAGGTATTCGCATGTCTTGCAACATCATCTATCGTCAAGGTTCTAAACTCTATGACCAAGTATTAGAATACGTTGCAACATCATTATGCTTCAAAACTTTATGACGTCACTGGGGTCTTACTTAAAGCATGACGTCACTTTGGTCCTGCTTCGTGCATGACGTCACTGGGGTCCTGCTTAGTGCATGACGTCACTGCAATTAAATTTTGTGTTAAATTATAAAAATATTTACAAAAGAAGAAACAAAATTTATCTGTTTATATTTCTTTTATATTGCTTATAAAACTCTAATATATCTATAATTTTATATTACTATGTATTGTATTTAGGAAGAAATTGATAATGATATCCTTCTCTTCCTTCCACACTCATTTGGTCGTCTCGTCGTGATTATCTATACCGCCTTAATGGGTAACTTTAATATTTAGAAATGTTTAAGTTCATTCCACAAGAAATTTTGTGTTCATACTTCGAATACCTATTTAATAGACCCTTTGTGTAGCGTATTCTTAGGCCACTGTGACAGTCGTCAGTAACTGGGGATCATTAGGTACTGGGCACTATTCTATACCCCCCCCCCCCCCGCCCACTCCTCCGTCCAATCCCAAATCTTTATCTTGCAATTGGATGCAATGTCTGGTTATGGTTATGTTGTTACTGAGGGTGTGGAGGCTGGTGTTGATGTTGTTCAGATCCTTGTTGAGGTTGGTGATGCAGTGCCTGGTTATGGTTATTTTGTGGCTGAGGGTGTGGAGGCTGGTGTTGATGTTGTTCAGGGCCTTGTTGAGGTTGGTGATGCAGTGCCTGGTTATGGTTATGTTGTGGCTGAGGGTGTGGAGTCTGGTGTTGATGTTGTTCAGGGCCTTGTTGAGGTTGGTGATGCAGTAACTGGTTATGGTTATTTTGTGGCTGAGGGTGTGGAGGCTGGTGTTGATGTTGTTCAGGGCCTTGTTGAGGTTGGTGATGCAGTGCCTGGTTATGGTTATGTTGTGGCTGAGGGTGTGGAGGCTGGTGTTGATGTTGTTCAGGGCCTTGTTGTGGTTGGTGATGCAGTGCCTGGTTATGGTTATGTTGTGGCTGAGAGTGTGGAGGCTGGTGTTGATGTTGTTCAGGGCCTTGTTGAGGTTGGTGATGCAGTGCCTGGTTATGGTTATGTTGTGGCTGAGGGTGTGGAGGCTGGTGTTGATGTTGTTCAGGGCCTTGTTGTGGTTGGTGATGCAGTGCCTGGTTATGGTTATGTTGTGGCTGAGAGTGTGGAGGCCGGTGTTGATGTTGTTCAGGGCCTTGTTGAGGTTGGTGATGCAGTGCCTGGTTATAGTTATATATCAATAAGCACTAATGATCACGTCACCTCTTCCAGAAAGAGATATGTGTTAGACAATCGCCAACATTTAACAGATTCTGACAACATACAACCTCCCATGCATAACCATCCCACCCAACATGACACCACACCCAGCACCAATTACCCCCCCCCCCCCCAAGAACCCCCAGGCATCAAGCCTAGCTCCTCCCCCACCCCCATCCCCCCCTCGTCACACCCAAGGAACAAAAGCCCAACACCATTCCCACACCTCCAATACCCCCCCTCCCCTACCCCCACCCCCCCCACCCCCAACCCAACCAAAGGCCTCTAACCGGTTCTCATAGAACCCGCTCTCCATGACAGCCACCCCTCTCCCTCTCCAGGCAAATAGATTACCAAAACACAAGATAACTCTCCAGACAAAAAGAAATAACTCACCAAAACACCAGAAAACTGAGACAGCACAAAGACGGACATCAGCTACCAAAAAGCAAGTGCCCTTCTTCACCTTAGCCTACGAGACCAACAAGTCAGCCCATCTCACGCCCCACACGTTAGCCCACCTCACCCCCCCCCCCCCCTATTACTCAATACCACACAAGTACCAAACCAATGAACCTGTTAGCTCAGCTAAAGCACTCGTCACACTCAGCCAAAAGGACCAACTCCTCCCCAGACCACCCCTACACCCCCACCCCAAAAATGGCCAAATGCTCATCAGGAACCCTTAAAAACGGCTCCAACACACTCTTCATACCCCAACGATCATCCCCAGAATTATCTACCACAAGAACCAAGGTTCATGGGAGAACCTCTCCGATTTATTCACCTCAACCCCCCCCCCCTTCCCTCCCCCTCATCCTGTCAGTAAACAATGAAAATCACACAATTAAACGATAGAGCCTACTACAGTATCAGGCACCTAATTGCTAACTTTGTGGAGACCGAAAGACCGGATGTGCTGTTATTGAACAGTACATACGTGACGAACTCTCAGAATTAGACATTACGGCTACACACCATACCAATCCCCCAATGAAGCACATGAAGGGGGTTGCTATTCTGGTTAAGAGCACTTATAAACATGACCTTCTCACTACCAACTAGCAGCACAAACACTTCCTAACAATCAACATTTACACTCAACATGGACAAATGATCAGTGGCACCACTTACATTCGCCCAAACCTAGGCCTTCATCTCAAGGACCTAAATACCCTCCTCAACCACCCACACATACAGGTCTTCCTCCTGGTAGACCCAAACACACAACACCAAACATTCAACCACCATCAACACAACATGCACGGTCAACAACTACACCAACCTCACCAAAGCAAACACCTCACCTTCCTTGGCTCAGACTTCAAAACAAGCTACACACACAATGGGACTGGGAAACCAGATCTCATCCTCACCAACATTGCAGGCACCCACCACCAACACTACATTACCCCCGGATCCATCACCGGCTCTTATCACATACCCATGTCACTCACAATCTCCAACAACCTCATCAAAATGCAGACTTGTAAGCTTTCAATCAGCACCTAAATACCAGTACACAACCCTACAACTTCCAAGATAAACCAACGACAGACATAGACTCCCAAATCCTCTCTATCCAAAAAACATCATACAAGCGGCTGACGCAACCATACCAAAAACTACCCACAAAGCCAGATACTCCTTCTTTCTCCCAGCAGAACCAAAAGTCTACTCATCTGCTACCACAATAGGTTCTCCCGCAACCTTCACATATACAGCCAGGAAAACACAGACCTCACTATACTAAAAAAACACATACTCAACAGCCTAGACCTCGATCATGCCAACCACTGGAAGAAACTCATACAAAAAGACTGAGCTATAGAGGGAAAACAACTCCACAACAATTCTGGAACTTCATAACGAGGATCTAGGGCAACTCCTCTTCTGTTTTTACAGACATCACTCATAACAGTCAAATTTCACTGACCCTTCAGAACTAGTAGACATATTCAAACAACAATGGCAGGACACCTTCAACCATCATAGTCCCCCGCCGCTACAGCCAACAGCAATACACAACATTAAGCACAAAATTTTACTATAAAAATTTTTCCTAGACAAATTTAATTTATATAAGAAGAAACTTCTGTTGGGATGCATCGTGTTCAAATATTAATAAAATTTTAAGTGTTCATTATACACATTAAACTGTGCAGTTATTAGGGATCACTTAGACTGTCTTCTACAGTCGCAGTTGTTAGAGAGTGGGGGACACTTAGTTACTGTGTACTGTGTTCTGAGGTCTGTGGTTGTCACAGAAACTCACCTTTCAACAGGAGTTTCTTGCAAGTGTTTTGGTCACGCAGGTGTTTCTTGTTGTTGGTGTTTTGGTCAGGTGGCCACATTGCACTAAGCATAGAGCCAGCAGGTGGTCACAGAGTACTTAATCCCAGTGTCTTCATGCACTAAGCAGGATCCCAGTGACGTCATGCACTAAGCAGGACCTCAGTGACGTCATGCACTAAGCAGGATCCCTGTGACGGCATGCACTAAACAGGACCTCAGTGACGTCATGCACTAAGCATTACCCCAGTAACGGCATGCACTAAGCATGACCCCATGCACTAAAGAGAACCCCCAGTGACGTCAATGCACTAAGCAAAACCCCAGTAACGGCATGCATTATGCAAGACCCAAGTAACGTCATGCACTAAAGAGGACCCCAGTGACGCCATGCACTAAGCAGGACCCCAGTGACGTCATGCACCAATCAGGACCCCAGTGACGTCATGCACTTAGCAGAACCCCAGTGACGACATGCACTAAGCAGGACCCCAGTGATGTCATGCACTAAGCAGGACCCCAGTGACGTCATGCACTAAGCAGAACACCAATGACGTCATGCACTAAGCAGGACCCCTCATGAATGTGGGGACCCTGACATGTGAATGGACTCACTGCTCTGTGCAGTGATCATTGTAAGGCACAGTTAAACACCTGCTTTCTGGTTGTTTCTTGAATTCAATAACAATATCTCAATATTTCTGAACTGTGTTGATGCAGTGTGCACTGCATCTGCAAAACCTACATCCAGTTACAAGATAAGGATTTGGGATAGGACTGGGAAAATTGGGGGGGGGGGGAATGGAAGGAAGGAATGGTGCCCAGTAGCTAAGTGATCCCCACTTACTGACGACTGTGACAGTGGCCTAAGAATATGGCACACAAAGGGGATATTAATAATGTATTCAAAATATCAACACAATTTCTGTTAGAATGAAACAAAAAAAAATTCAATTAAACAATTACGCATTAAATCGGTATAGAAAACCACGACCATATGTGTGCAGGATATTAATAATTATTACCTTTTAAATATGATTAGGTAATGACAAGAAAGTATTTTAACATAAAATTTTTAAGTTAGTATAAAATAACAAAATTATGATTATTTTTTTAATTTTATAAACAGATCTATACATTTCACATAAAATTTTTCTGTATTTATTTTCTGTAATTTTTTTTATTTATATAAAAAGACACTTACTTGACTTATATTAATACTGTATAATTTTAAAATTTTGAGTACACAAAGCACCCATGAAACTTTGCTGTCGGCAGCGGGCTGGGATCATATATCTACTGTGTAATACGGAGATCATCGCATATGTTACTGTTTGGGATATTTGGCTACTGTGTACCCTGTTCTGAGGCCAGTAGTTGTCAAAATTTAACCATTCAACAGGTGATTTTTAATGTTAGTGTTACGGTCAGGTGGCCACAGAGCAGTAAGCCTAGAGCCAGCAGGTGGCCACAGAGCAGTAAGCCTAGAGCCAGCAGGTGGCCACAGCAGTAAGCCTAGAGCCAGCAGGTGGCCACAGAGCAGTAAGCCTAGAGCCAGCAGGTGGCCACAGAGCAGTAAGCCTAGAGCCAGCAGGTGGCCACAGAGCAGTAAGCCTAGAGCCAGCAGAGCGCCACAGAGCAGTAAGCCTAGAGCCAGCAGGTGGCCACAGAGCAGTAAGCCTAGAGCCAGCAGGTGGCCACAGAGCAGTAAGCCTAGAGCCAGCAGGTGGCCACAGAGCAGTAAGCCTAGAGCCAGCAGGTGGCCACAGAGCAGTAAGCCTAGAGCCAGCAGAGCGCCACAGAGCAGTAAGCCTAGAGCCAGCAGGTGGCCACAGAGCAGTAAGCCTAGAGCCAGCAGGTGGCCACAGAGCAGTAAGTCTAGAGAGCCGGAAGCAGCCCGGCCGAGTGGACAGCACGCGGGACTTGTGATCCTGTGGTCCTGGGTTCGATCCCAGGCGCCGGCGAGAAACAATGGGGAGAGTTTCTTTCACCCTATGCCCCTGTTACCTAGCAGTAAAATAGGTACCTGGGTGTTAGTCAGCTGTCACGGGCTGCTTCCTGGGTGTGGAGGCCTGGTCGAGGACCGGGCCGCGGGGACACTAAAAAGTCCCGAAATCATCTCAAGATAACCTCAAGATAGAGGCAGTAAGTAGCCACAGAGCAGTAAGCCTAGAGTCACTAGGTGGCCACAGAGCACTAAGCCTAGAGCCAGCATGTGGCCACAGAGCAGTAAGCCTAGAGCCAGAAGGTGGCCACAAGGAGAGAGAACAGCCTTGATATGTAATTCCAAATTACACTATTGCACTTATATTAATAACTCAGATTCGTCATTTAACGGAGACTCAGTGTAATAAGGGCACCCTAACATCATCTCATGTAAATGCTGATTTAATGTTTTCCCAACTATATTTACAGCCACTGTTTGATGGGGAGAAAATGCAAAAGTTTGTAGAGAGGAGAGGGAGAGAGGAAGAGAGGGTGAGGGGGAGGAAAGGAAGGGGGAAGATGAAGGGAAAAGGGATAATGATTCGGACTGCTACAGATAAAGGTTTTCAGCAATGTCGTTTACATTTCCTTCTCTATACATGTACCTAAATCTCTGTTTCGTGACATTGTATACATTTTTACAGCGATGCATGAATTTACACATGGAAACAGTGTTTGGCCCTGGGTAATATATATATGCCTTAGATCTTAGGGAAGATGTCACGGGCAAAGACCAAAGGCAAGTTTTAAGATTTGAAGGTAATATTATTAAATTTTTTCCTACAATGGAGGCATAACAAATTTGAAAACAATACACATTCAGCTAGTCTTCCCAAGGCTTCCCAACGTCAGCCACAACATAACCATAACCAGGCACTGCATCACCAACCTCAACAAGGCTCTGAACAACATCAACACCAGCCTCCACACCCTCAGCCACAACATAACCATAACCAGGCACATCATCACCAACCTCAACAAGGCCCTGAACAACATCAACACCAGCCTCCACACCCTCAGCCACAACATAACCATAACCAGGCACTGCATCACCAACCTCAACAAGGCTCTGAACAACATCAACACCAGCCCCCACACCCTCAGCCACAACATACCTATAATCATGCACTGCATCCAATTGCAGGATAAGGATTAGGGATTGGACGGGGGGAGGAAGAAATGGTACCCAGCACCTAAGTGATCCTTATTTACTGACAACATTGACAATGACCTAAGAATACGGTACACAATGGGAATATAGATAAGCCATTCAAAATATCAACATAAAATTTATGATAAAATGAAACAAAATAGTTTTGAATATAAAAGTTAATCATAAAAATATATAGAAAACCACGACAGTTCGAGGATGTGGATGTGAGAGGATGAGCAAAATATTAATATTTATTTGTTAATAAATGCAAATATTGTGTAATATGAAAAAAATTCATATATAAAATATAACTAAAAATATAAAATTAAATAAAGTAATTTTAAATGCTTTAAAACTTGTTGAAAGCTTTATTAATTTTAGCACAAAACTTTACGGTTTATATTTAAAGTAAAAATTTCAAATTTATATATGAAGAAACTTCAGTTAAATTATGTGAAACTAAAAATAATAAAATTTTGAGTGTAAATTATACACATTAACTTATTCAGTAATTAGGGATCACTAAGTGACTGTCTATTGCAGTAGTCTTCGCGATTGTTAGAGAGTGGAGGACACTTGGCTACTGTGTACCGTGTTCTAAGGCCAGAGGTTGACACAGAAACTCACTTTTTAACAGGTGTTTCTTGTGATTTGTGTTTTGTTAAGGTGGTCACATTGCACTAAGCATAGAGCCAACAGCAGGTCACTGAGTACTTAATCCCAGTGACGTCATGCACTAATCAGAACCCGTGACGTCATGCACTAAGCAGAACGCCAGTGACGTCATGCACTAAGTAGGACCCTAGTGACGTCATGCACTAAGCAGGGTCCCAGTGACGTCATACACTAAGCAGGACCCCAGTGACGTCACGCACTAAGCAGAACCCCAGTGACGTCACGCACTAAGCAGAACCCCAGTGACGTCACGCACTAAGCAAGACTCCAGTGACGTCATGCACTAAGCAGGACCCCAGCGACGTCACGCACTAAGCAGAACCCCAGTGACGTCATACACTAAGCAGGACCCCTGTGACGTCATGCACTAAGCAGGACCCCAGTGATGTCATGCACAAAACAGGACCCGAGTGACGTCATGCACTAAGCACAACCCCAGTGACGTCACGCACTAAGCAGAATCCCAGTGACGTCATGCACAAAGCAGGACCCCAGTGACGTCATGCACTAAGCAGAACCCCAGCGAAGTCATGCACTAAACCGGACCCCAGTGATGTCATGCACAAAACAGAAACCGAGTGACGTCATGCACTAAGCAGGACCCCAGTGACGTCACGCACTAAGCAGAACCAAAGTGACGTCACGCACTAAACAGGACCACAGTGACGTCATGCACTAAGCAAGACCGCAGTGACGTCATGCACTAGGCAGAACATCAGTGACGTCATGCATTAAGCAGGACCCCAGTGACGTCATGCACTAAGCAGGACCCCAGTGACATCATATACTAAGCAGGACCACACTGACGTCACGCACTAAGCAGAACCCCAGTGCCGTCATGCACTAAGCAGAACCCCAGAGACTTCATGCACTAAGCAGGACCCCAGTGACGTCATGCACTAAGAAGGACCCCAGTGACGTCATGCACTAACCAGGACCCTAGTGACGTCATGCACTAAGCAGGACCCAAGTGACGTCATTCCCTAAGCGGGACCCCAGTGACGTCATGCACAAAGCAGGACCCCAGTGACGTCATGCGCTGAGTAGGACCCCAGCGACGTCATGTACTAAGCAAACCCCAGTGACGTCATGTACTAAGCAGGACCCCAGTGTCGTCCTGCACTAAGTAGGAACTCAGTGACGTCATGCACAAAACAGGACCACAGTAACGTCATGTACTAAGCAGGACCCCAGTGAAGTCATGCACTAAGCAGGACCACAGTGACGTCATGCACTAAACAGGACCTCTGTGACGTCGTGCACTAAGCAGGATCCCAGCGACGTTATGCACTAAGCAGAACCTCTGTGATGTCATGCACTAAGCAGGACGACGGTGACGTCATGTACAAAGCAAGACCCAGTGACGTCATGCACTAACCACGATCCCAATGACGTCATAGATTAAGCAGGACTCCAGTGACGTCATGCACTAAGCAGGACTTAAGTGACGTCATGCCCTAAGCAGGACCCTAGTGACGTCATGCACTAAGCACGATTCCAGTGATGTCATGGATTAAACAGGATCCCAGTGACGTCATGCACTAAGCAGGACCAAAGTGACGTCATGCAATAAGCAAGGACCCAGTGACGTCATGCATTAAACAGGACCCCAGTGACGTCAAGCATTAAACAGGACCCCAGTAACGTCATGTACTAAGCAGGACCCCAGTAACGTCATGCACTAAGCAGGACCCCAGTGACGTCATGCACTAAGCATGAGAAAAGTGACGTCATGCACTAAGCATTACTCCAGTGATGTCAAGCACTAAGCAGGACCCTAGTGACGTCATTCACTAAGGAGGACCCTAGTGATGTCATGGACTAAGCAGGACCCCAGTGACGCCATGCACTAAGCAGTACCCAGTGACTTCATGCACTAAGCAGGACCCCAGTGACTTCATGCACTAAGCAGGACCCCAGTGACGTTATATACTTAGCAGGACCCCTGTGACGTCATGCACTAAGCAGGACCCAAGTGTGTCATGAACTAAAAAGGACCCCAGAGACGTCAAGCACTAAGCAGGACCCGTGACGTCACCACTAAGCATGACCTCATTGACGTCATGCACTAAGCAGGACCCTATTGACGTCATGCACTAAGCAGGACCCCAGTGACGTCATGCACTAAGTAGGACCCCAGTGATGTCAAGCACTAAGCAGGACCCTAGTGACGTCATGCACTAAGCAGGACCCCAGTGACGTCATTCACTAAGCAGGACCCCAGTGACGTCATGCACTAAGCAGTACCCCTGTGACGTCATGCACTAAGCAGGACCCCAGTGACGTCATGCACTAAGCAGTACCCCTGTGACGTCATGCACTAAGCAGGACTCCTCATGAATGTGAGGACCCTGACATGCGAATGGATTCATTGCTTTTTGCAGTGATCATTGTAAGGCACTGTTAAACACCAGCTAGGCGGTGAATGGCGTAAATGTGTAAACATCAATCAGGAGGAGGAGGGGTGATGTTTCCATGACAACGGCGTCGCAATCTTCCCTTTAACCGGTAATTAAATACTACATAACAAATGAATGAGGAAGAAATGTCCAAAATCAGAACAATGTTGCAGTTTAACAAGTAAGAAGACGTGTTGCAACATCATCATGATTCCTAACTCCATGACCCAAGCATTAGGATATGTTGCAATATCATCAATTTTCTAAACTAAATGACCAAGTATTATGATATGTTGCAACATCAAGGTTCTAAACTCTATGATCCAAGAATTAGGATGTGTTGCAATATCATCATGCTTCTGAACTCCTTTATTAGTTTAGAATACTATTGCATTATAAATATTGAATTCCACTAGTCTGCACCCTGGGCTGAGTGCATGGGCATGTTATCAATTTCCCTTACAAAATCGGTCTCGCTCGTGTTGATATCAATTATATTTACAGTGGTTTGGAAATCACGCATAATGATGGATGGCGGATCTTCCACTTTCATGTTGTTTATTGTAGTGATTATTGTTATAACCATAACCAGGCACTGCATCACCAACCTCAACAAGGTCCTGAACAACATCAACACCAGCCTCCACACCCTCAGCCACAACATAACCATAACCAGGCACTGCATCACCAACCTCAACAAGGCCCTGAACAACATCAACACCAGCCTCCACACTCTCAGCCACAACATAACCATAACCAGGCACTGCATCACCAACCTCAACAAGGCCCTGAACAACATCAACACCAGCCTCCACACCCTCAGCCACAACATAACCATAACCAGGCACTGCATCACCAACCCCAACAATGGCCTGAACAACATCAACACCAGCCTCCACACCCTCAGCCACAACATAACCATAACCAGGCACTGCATCCAATATCAGGATAAAGATTAGGGACTGGACGGGGTGAAGGAAGGAATGATGCCCAGTAGCTAAGTGATCCCCACTTACTGACGACTGTGACAGTGGCCTAAGAATACGGTACACAAAGGGGATATTAATAGGGTATTCAAAGTATCTGCACCAAATTTCTAGTGGAATAAAACATAAAAAATTGTGAACATAAAAGTCACCCATGAAGGCGGTATAGAATACAACGAAAAAACGACCGACTCAGATTAAGAGAAAAAGAAAAATAATAATATTTATTACTTCTCGAATACAATTAGTTTATAACATGCAAATATTTTTGGAATTACAATTTTTGTATTGTTATAATAATAAAATATTTTTTTTATGTTTTTAAAAGATTTAAAAAATTTAACATAAAACCATTTTTTGAGTTTATATTACTTAATATTTTTTTTTATTTATATACAAGAAACTTTTAAATATATTACAAACAAGCTTTATCCCCTGTTATATTTTGAGTATACATAACAAGATAAATTTATCTCTTTAAGCATTAATGAGTAAGCATCACCTAACTACTGTGTACTACAGTTGTTAGTGTAGTATAACACTTACTGTGTACCCCGTTCTAAGGCCAGTGGTAATCGCTGAAACTCGTGTTTCAATAGATTGTTGTTGGTGTTTTGTCATGCTGTTGTTTGGTCAGGTGGCCACATAGCAGTAAGCCTTGAGCCAGCAGGTGATTACAGTGTACTTAATCCCAGTGACGTCATGCACTGAGCAGGTCCCCCAGTGACGTCATGCACTAAGCTGGACCCAAGTGACGTCATGCACTAAGCAGAACCCCAGTGACGTCATGTACTAAGCAGGACCCCAGTGACGTCATGCACCAAGCAGGACCCCAGTGACGTCATGCACCAAGCAGGACCCCAGTGACGTCATGCACTAAGCAGGACCCCAGTGACATCATATACTAAGCAGGACCACACTGACGTCACGCACTAAGCAGAACCCCAGTGCCGTCATGCACTAAGCAGAACCCCAGAGACTTCATGCACTAAGCAGGACCCCAGTGACGTCATGCACTAAGAAGGACCCCAGTGACGTCATGCACTAACCAGGACCCTAGTGACGTCATGCACTAAGCAGGACCCAAGTGACGTCATTCCCTAAGCGGGACCCCAGTGACGTCATGCACAAAGCAGGACCCCAGTGACGTCATGCGCTGAGTAGGACCCCAGCGACGTCATGTACTAAGCAAACCCCAGTGACGTCATGTACTAAGCAGGACCCCAGTGTCGTCCTGCACTAAGTAGGAACTCAGTGACGTCATGCACAAAACAGGACCACAGTAACGTCATGTACTAAGCAGGACCCCAGTGAAGTCATGCACTAAGCAGGACCACAGTGACGTCATGCACTAAACAGGACCTCTGTGACGTCGTGCACTAAGCAGGATCCCAGCGACGTTATGCACTAAGCAGAACCTCTGTGATGTCATGCACTAAGCAGGACGACGGTGACGTCATGTACAAAGCAAGACCCAGTGACGTCATGCACTAACCACGATCCCAATGACGTCATAGATTAAGCAGGACTCCAGTGACGTCATGCACTAAGCAGGACTTAAGTGACGTCATGCCCTAAGCAGGACCCTAGTGACGTCATGCACTAAGCACGATTCCAGTGATGTCATGGATTAAACAGGATCCCAGTGACGTCATGCACTAAGCAGGACCAAAGTGACGTCATGCAATAAGCAAGGACCCAGTGACGTCATGCATTAAACAGGACCCCAGTGACGTCAAGCATTAAACAGGACCCCAGTAACGTCATGTACTAAGCAGGACCCCAGTAACGTCATGCACTAAGCAGGACCCCAGTGACGTCATGCACTAAGCATGAGAAAAGTGACGTCATGCACTAAGCATTACTCCAGTGATGTCAAGCACTAAGCAGGACCCTAGTGACGTCATTCACTAAGGAGGACCCTAGTGATGTCATGGACTAAGCAGGACCCCAGTGACGCCATGCACTAAGCAGTACCCAGTGACTTCATGCACTAAGCAGGACCCCAGTGACTTCATGCACTAAGCAGGACCCCAGTGACGTTATATACTTAGCAGGACCCCTGTGACGTCATGCACTAAGCAGGACCCAAGTGTGTCATGAACTAAAAAGGACCCCAGAGACGTCAAGCACTAAGCAGGACCCGTGACGTCACCACTAAGCATGACCTCATTGACGTCATGCACTAAGCAGGACCCTATTGACGTCATGCACTAAGCAGGACCCCAGTGACGTCATGCACTAAGTAGGACCCCAGTGATGTCAAGCACTAAGCAGGACCCTAGTGACGTCATGCACTAAGCAGGACCCCAGTGACGTCATTCACTAAGCAGGACCCCAGTGACGTCATGCACTAAGCAGTACCCCTGTGACGTCATGCACTAAGCAGGACCCCAGTGACGTCATGCACTAAGCAGTACCCCTGTGACGTCATGCACTAAGCAGGACTCCTCATGAATGTGAGGACCCTGACATGCGAATGGATTCATTGCTTTTTGCAGTGATCATTGTAAGGCACTGTTAAACACCAGCTAGGCGGTGAATGGCGTAAATGTGTAAACATCAATCAGGAGGAGGAGGGGTGATGTTTCCATGACAACGGCGTCGCAATCTTCCCTTTAACCGGTAATTAAATACTACATAACAAATGAATGAGGAAGAAATGTCCAAAATCAGAACAATGTTGCAGTTTAACAAGTAAGAAGACGTGTTGCAACATCATCATGATTCCTAACTCCATGACCCAAGCATTAGGATATGTTGCAATATCATCAATTTTCTAAACTAAATGACCAAGTATTATGATATGTTGCAACATCAAGGTTCTAAACTCTATGATCCAAGAATTAGGATGTGTTGCAATATCATCATGCTTCTGAACTCCTTTATTAGTTTAGAATACTATTGCATTATAAATATTGAATTCCACTAGTCTGCACCCTGGGCTGAGTGCATGGGCATGTTATCAATTTCCCTTACAAAATCGGTCTCGCTCGTGTTGATATCAATTATATTTACAGTGGTTTGGAAATCACGCATAATGATGGATGGCGGATCTTCCACTTTCATGTTGTTTATTGTAGTGATTATTGTTATAACCATAACCAGGCACTGCATCACCAACCTCAACAAGGTCCTGAACAACATCAACACCAGCCTCCACACCCTCAGCCACAACATAACCATAACCAGGCACTGCATCACCAACCTCAACAAGGCCCTGAACAACATCAACACCAGCCTCCACACTCTCAGCCACAACATAACCATAACCAGGCACTGCATCACCAACCTCAACAAGGCCCTGAACAACATCAACACCAGCCTCCACACCCTCAGCCACAACATAACCATAACCAGGCACTGCATCACCAACCCCAACAATGGCCTGAACAACATCAACACCAGCCTCCACACCCTCAGCCACAACATAACCATAACCAGGCACTGCATCCAATATCAGGATAAAGATTAGGGACTGGACGGGGTGAAGGAAGGAATGATGCCCAGTAGCTAAGTGATCCCCACTTACTGACGACTGTGACAGTGGCCTAAGAATACGGTACACAAAGGGGATATTAATAGGGTATTCAAAGTATCTGCACCAAATTTCTAGTGGAATAAAACATAAAAAATTGTGAACATAAAAGTCACCCATGAAGGCGGTATAGAATACAACGAAAAAACGACCGACTCAGATTAAGAGAAAAAGAAAAATAATAATATTTATTACTTCTCGAATACAATTAGTTTATAACATGCAAATATTTTTGGAATTACAATTTTTGTATTGTTATAATAATAAAATATTTTTTTTATGTTTTTAAAAGATTTAAAAAATTTAACATAAAACCATTTTTTGAGTTTATATTACTTAATATTTTTTTTTATTTATATACAAGAAACTTTTAAATATATTACAAACAAGCTTTATCCCCTGTTATATTTTGAGTATACATAACAAGATAAATTTATCTCTTTAAGCATTAATGAGTAAGCATCACCTAACTACTGTGTACTACAGTTGTTAGTGTAGTATAACACTTACTGTGTACCCCGTTCTAAGGCCAGTGGTAATCGCTGAAACTCGTGTTTCAATAGATTGTTGTTGGTGTTTTGTCATGCTGTTGTTTGGTCAGGTGGCCACATAGCAGTAAGCCTTGAGCCAGCAGGTGATTACAGTGTACTTAATCCCAGTGACGTCATGCACTGAGCAGGTCCCCCAGTGACGTCATGCACTAAGCTGGACCCAAGTGACGTCATGCACTAAGCAGAACCCCAGTGACGTCATGTACTAAGCAGGACCCCAGTGACGTCATGCACCAAGCAGGACCCCAGTGACGTCATGCACCAAGCAGGACCCCAGTGACGTCATGCACTAAGCAGGACCCCAGTGACATCATATACTAAGCAGGACCACACTGACGTCACGCACTAAGCAGAACCCCAGTGCCGTCATGCACTAAGCAGAACCCCAGAGACTTCATGCACTAAGCAGGACCCCAGTGACGTCATGCACTAAGAAGGACCCCAGTGACGTCATGCACTAACCAGGACCCTAGTGACGTCATGCACTAAGCAGGACCCAAGTGACGTCATTCCCTAAGCGGGACCCCAGTGACGTCATGCACAAAGCAGGACCCCAGTGACGTCATGCGCTGAGTAGGACCCCAGCGACGTCATGTACTAAGCAAACCCCAGTGACGTCATGTACTAAGCAGGACCCCAGTGTCGTCCTGCACTAAGTAGGAACTCAGTGACGTCATGCACAAAACAGGACCACAGTAACGTCATGTACTAAGCAGGACCCCAGTGAAGTCATGCACTAAGCAGGACCACAGTGACGTCATGCACTAAACAGGACCTCTGTGACGTCGTGCACTAAGCAGGATCCCAGCGACGTTATGCACTAAGCAGAACCTCTGTGATGTCATGCACTAAGCAGGACGACGGTGACGTCATGTACAAAGCAAGACCCAGTGACGTCATGCACTAACCACGATCCCAATGACGTCATAGATTAAGCAGGACTCCAGTGACGTCATGCACTAAGCAGGACTTAAGTGACGTCATGCCCTAAGCAGGACCCTAGTGACGTCATGCACTAAGCACGATTCCAGTGATGTCATGGATTAAACAGGATCCCAGTGACGTCATGCACTAAGCAGGACCAAAGTGACGTCATGCAATAAGCAAGGACCCAGTGACGTCATGCATTAAACAGGACCCCAGTGACGTCAAGCATTAAACAGGACCCCAGTAACGTCATGTACTAAGCAGGACCCCAGTAACGTCATGCACTAAGCAGGACCCCAGTGACGTCATGCACTAAGCATGAGAAAAGTGACGTCATGCACTAAGCATTACTCCAGTGATGTCAAGCACTAAGCAGGACCCTAGTGACGTCATTCACTAAGGAGGACCCTAGTGATGTCATGGACTAAGCAGGACCCCAGTGACGCCATGCACTAAGCAGTACCCAGTGACTTCATGCACTAAGCAGGACCCCAGTGACTTCATGCACTAAGCAGGACCCCAGTGACGTTATATACTTAGCAGGACCCCTGTGACGTCATGCACTAAGCAGGACCCAAGTGTGTCATGAACTAAAAAGGACCCCAGAGACGTCAAGCACTAAGCAGGACCCGTGACGTCACCACTAAGCATGACCTCATTGACGTCATGCACTAAGCAGGACCCTATTGACGTCATGCACTAAGCAGGACCCCAGTGACGTCATGCACTAAGTAGGACCCCAGTGATGTCAAGCACTAAGCAGGACCCTAGTGACGTCATGCACTAAGCAGGACCCCAGTGACGTCATTCACTAAGCAGGACCCCAGTGACGTCATGCACTAAGCAGTACCCCTGTGACGTCATGCACTAAGCAGGACCCCAGTGACGTCATGCACTAAGCAGTACCCCTGTGACGTCATGCACTAAGCAGGACTCCTCATGAATGTGAGGACCCTGACATGCGAATGGATTCATTGCTTTTTGCAGTGATCATTGTAAGGCACTGTTAAACACCAGCTAGGCGGTGAATGGCGTAAATGTGTAAACATCAATCAGGAGGAGGAGGGGTGATGTTTCCATGACAACGGCGTCGCAATCTTCCCTTTAACCGGTAATTAAATACTACATAACAAATGAATGAGGAAGAAATGTCCAAAATCAGAACAATGTTGCAGTTTAACAAGTAAGAAGACGTGTTGCAACATCATCATGATTCCTAACTCCATGACCCAAGCATTAGGATATGTTGCAATATCATCAATTTTCTAAACTAAATGACCAAGTATTATGATATGTTGCAACATCAAGGTTCTAAACTCTATGATCCAAGAATTAGGATGTGTTGCAATATCATCATGCTTCTGAACTCCTTTATTAGTTTAGAATACTATTGCATTATAAATATTGAATTCCACTAGTCTGCACCCTGGGCTGAGTGCATGGGCATGTTATCAATTTCCCTTACAAAATCGGTCTCGCTCGTGTTGATATCAATTATATTTACAGTGGTTTGGAAATCACGCATAATGATGGATGGCGGATCTTCCACTTTCATGTTGTTTATTGTAGTGATTATTGTTATAACCATAACCAGGCACTGCATCACCAACCTCAACAAGGTCCTGAACAACATCAACACCAGCCTCCACACCCTCAGCCACAACATAACCATAACCAGGCACTGCATCACCAACCTCAACAAGGCCCTGAACAACATCAACACCAGCCTCCACACTCTCAGCCACAACATAACCATAACCAGGCACTGCATCACCAACCTCAACAAGGCCCTGAACAACATCAACACCAGCCTCCACACCCTCAGCCACAACATAACCATAACCAGGCACTGCATCACCAACCCCAACAATGGCCTGAACAACATCAACACCAGCCTCCACACCCTCAGCCACAACATAACCATAACCAGGCACTGCATCCAATATCAGGATAAAGATTAGGGACTGGACGGGGTGAAGGAAGGAATGATGCCCAGTAGCTAAGTGATCCCCACTTACTGACGACTGTGACAGTGGCCTAAGAATACGGTACACAAAGGGGATATTAATAGGGTATTCAAAGTATCTGCACCAAATTTCTAGTGGAATAAAACATAAAAAATTGTGAACATAAAAGTCACCCATGAAGGCGGTATAGAATACAACGAAAAAACGACCGACTCAGATTAAGAGAAAAAGAAAAATAATAATATTTATTACTTCTCGAATACAATTAGTTTATAACATGCAAATATTTTTGGAATTACAATTTTTGTATTGTTATAATAATAAAATATTTTTTTTATGTTTTTAAAAGATTTAAAAAATTTAACATAAAACCATTTTTTGAGTTTATATTACTTAATATTTTTTTTTATTTATATACAAGAAACTTTTAAATATATTACAAACAAGCTTTATCCCCTGTTATATTTTGAGTATACATAACAAGATAAATTTATCTCTTTAAGCATTAATGAGTAAGCATCACCTAACTACTGTGTACTACAGTTGTTAGTGTAGTATAACACTTACTGTGTACCCCGTTCTAAGGCCAGTGGTAATCGCTGAAACTCGTGTTTCAATAGATTGTTGTTGGTGTTTTGTCATGCTGTTGTTTGGTCAGGTGGCCACATAGCAGTAAGCCTTGAGCCAGCAGGTGATTACAGTGTACTTAATCCCAGTGACGTCATGCACTGAGCAGGTCCCCCAGTGACGTCATGCACTAAGCTGGACCCAAGTGACGTCATGCACTAAGCAGAACCCCAGTGACGTCATGTACTAAGCAGGACCCCAGTGACGTCATGCACCAAGCAGGACCCCAGTGACGTCATGCACCAAGCAGGACCCCAGTGACGTCATGCACTAAGCAGGACCCCAGTGACATCATATACTAAGCAGGACCACACTGACGTCACGCACTAAGCAGAACCCCAGTGCCGTCATGCACTAAGCAGAACCCCAGAGACTTCATGCACTAAGCAGGACCCCAGTGACGTCATGCACTAAGAAGGACCCCAGTGACGTCATGCACTAACCAGGACCCTAGTGACGTCATGCACTAAGCAGGACCCAAGTGACGTCATTCCCTAAGCGGGACCCCAGTGACGTCATGCACAAAGCAGGACCCCAGTGACGTCATGCGCTGAGTAGGACCCCAGCGACGTCATGTACTAAGCAAACCCCAGTGACGTCATGTACTAAGCAGGACCCCAGTGTCGTCCTGCACTAAGTAGGAACTCAGTGACGTCATGCACAAAACAGGACCACAGTAACGTCATGTACTAAGCAGGACCCCAGTGAAGTCATGCACTAAGCAGGACCACAGTGACGTCATGCACTAAACAGGACCTCTGTGACGTCGTGCACTAAGCAGGATCCCAGCGACGTTATGCACTAAGCAGAACCTCTGTGATGTCATGCACTAAGCAGGACGACGGTGACGTCATGTACAAAGCAAGACCCAGTGACGTCATGCACTAACCACGATCCCAATGACGTCATAGATTAAGCAGGACTCCAGTGACGTCATGCACTAAGCAGGACTTAAGTGACGTCATGCCCTAAGCAGGACCCTAGTGACGTCATGCACTAAGCACGATTCCAGTGATGTCATGGATTAAACAGGATCCCAGTGACGTCATGCACTAAGCAGGACCAAAGTGACGTCATGCAATAAGCAAGGACCCAGTGACGTCATGTATTAAACAGGACCCCAGTGACGTCAAGCATTAAACAGGACCCCAGTAACGTCATGTACTAAGCAGGACCCCAGTAACGTCATGCACTAAGCAGGACCCCAGTGACGTCATGCACTAAGCATGAGAAAAGTGACGTCATGCACTAAGCATTACTCCAGTGATGTCAAGCACTAAGCAGGACCCTAGTGACGTCATTCACTAAGGAGGACCCTAGTGATGTCATGGACTAAGCAGGACCCCAGTGACGCCATGCACTAAGCAGTACCCAGTGACTTCATGCACTAAGCAGGACCCCAGTGACTTCATGCACTAAGCAGGACCCCAGTGACGTTATATACTTAGCAGGACCCCTGTGACGTCATGCACTAAGCAGGACCCAAGTGTGTCATGAACTAAAAAGGACCCCAGAGACGTCAAGCACTAAGCAGGACCCGTGACGTCACCACTAAGCATGACCTCATTGACGTCATGCACTAAGCAGGACCCTATTGACGTCATGCACTAAGCAGGACCCCAGTGACGTCATGCACTAAGTAGGACCCCAGTGATGTCAAGCACTAAGCAGGACCCTAGTGACGTCATGCACTAAGCAGGACCCCAGTGACGTCATTCACTAAGCAGGACCCCAGTGACGTCATGCACTAAGCAGTACCCCTGTGACGTCATGCACTAAGCAGGACCCCAGTGACGTCATGCACTAAGCAGTACCCCTGTGACGTCATGCACTAAGCAGGACTCCTCATGAATGTGAGGACCCTGACATGCGAATGGATTCATTGCTTTTTGCAGTGATCATTGTAAGGCACTGTTAAACACCAGCTAGGCGGTGAATGGCGTAAATGTGTAAACATCAATCAGGAGGAGGAGGGGTGATGTTTCCATGACAACGGCGTCGCAATCTTCCCTTTAACCGGTAATTAAATACTACATAACAAATGAATGAGGAAGAAATGTCCAAAATCAGAACAATGTTGCAGTTTAACAAGTAAGAAGACGTGTTGCAACATCATCATGATTCCTAACTCCATGACCCAAGCATTAGGATATGTTGCAATATCATCAATTTTCTAAACTAAATGACCAAGTATTATGATATGTTGCAACATCAAGGTTCTAAACTCTATGATCCAAGAATTAGGATGTGTTGCAATATCATCATGCTTCTGAACTCCTTTATTAGTTTAGAATACTATTGCATTATAAATATTGAATTCCACTAGTCTGCACCCTGGGCTGAGTGCATGGGCATGTTATCAATTTCCCTTACAAAATCGGTCTCGCTCGTGTTGATATCAATTATATTTACAGTGGTTTGGAAATCACGCATAATGATGGATGGCGGATCTTCCACTTTCATGTTGTTTATTGTAGTGATTATTGTTATAACCATAACCAGGCACTGCATCACCAACCTCAACAAGGTCCTGAACAACATCAACACCAGCCTCCACACCCTCAGCCACAACATAACCATAACCAGGCACTGCATCACCAACCTCAACAAGGCCCTGAACAACATCAACACCAGCCTCCACACTCTCAGCCACAACATAACCATAACCAGGCACTGCATCACCAACCTCAACAAGGCCCTGAACAACATCAACACCAGCCTCCACACCCTCAGCCACAACATAACCATAACCAGGCACTGCATCACCAACCCCAACAATGGCCTGAACAACATCAACACCAGCCTCCACACCCTCAGCCACAACATAACCATAACCAGGCACTGCATCCAATATCAGGATAAAGATTAGGGACTGGACGGGGTGAAGGAAGGAATGATGCCCAGTAGCTAAGTGATCCCCACTTACTGACGACTGTGACAGTGGCCTAAGAATACGGTACACAAAGGGGATATTAATAGGGTATTCAAAGTATCTGCACCAAATTTCTAGTGGAATAAAACATAAAAAATTGTGAACATAAAAGTCACCCATGAAGGCGGTATAGAATACAACGAAAAAACGACCGACTCAGATTAAGAGAAAAAGAAAAATAATAATATTTATTACTTCTCGAATACAATTAGTTTATAACATGCAAATATTTTTGGAATTACAATTTTTGTATTGTTATAATAATAAAATATTTTTTTTATGTTTTTAAAAGATTTAAAAAATTTAACATAAAACCATTTTTTGAGTTTATATTACTTAATATTTTTTTTTATTTATATACAAGAAACTTTTAAATATATTACAAACAAGCTTTATCCCCTGTTATATTTTGAGTATACATAACAAGATAAATTTATCTCTTTAAGCATTAATGAGTAAGCATCACCTAACTACTGTGTACTACAGTTGTTAGTGTAGTATAACACTTACTGTGTACCCCGTTCTAAGGCCAGTGGTAATCGCTGAAACTCGTGTTTCAATAGATTGTTGTTGGTGTTTTGTCATGCTGTTGTTTGGTCAGGTGGCCACATAGCAGTAAGCCTTGAGCCAGCAGGTGATTACAGTGTACTTAATCCCAGTGACGTCATGCACTGAGCAGGTCCCCCAGTGACGTCATGCACTAAGCTGGACCCAAGTGACGTCATGCACTAAGCAGAACCCCAGTGACGTCATGTACTAAGCAGGACCCCAGTGACGTCATGCACCAAGCAGGACCCCAGTGACGTCATGCACCAAGCAGGACCCCAGTGACGTCATGCACTAAGCAGGACCCCTCATGAATGTGACGACTCTGACGTGTGAATGGACTCACTGCTCTGTGCAGTGATCATTGTAAGGCACTGTTAAACATCTGCTTTCTGGTTGTTTCTTGAATTCAATAGCAATATCTCAATATTTCTGCACTCAACACTGCACTGTGTTGATGCAGTGTGCACTGCATCTGCAGGCACTGCATCCAGTTACAGGATAAGGATTTGGGATAGGACTGTGATGGTTGGGGGGGAGGGGGAGGGAAGGAAGGAATGGTGCCCAGTAGCTAAGTGATCCCCATTTACTGACGACTGTGACAGTGGCCTAAGAATACGGTACACAAAGGGGATATTAATAAGGTATTCAAAATATCAACACAATTTCTGTTAAAATGAAAAATACAAAAATTCAATATAATATTTACCCATGAAGTCGGTATAGAAAACCACGACCATATATGTGCAGGATATTAATAATCATTACTTCTTAAATATAACTAGTTAATGACAACAAGTTATTTCAATATTAAAGTTTAAAAATTAATATTAAATTAAAAATGAACTAAAATTATTTTTTAAACTTTAAAAGCACATTTTTAAATTTTACCTTAACATTTTATTTTGTTTAATTTCTGTAAATGTTCATTAATTAAATAAAGAAACTTATGAAGCGTTTGCAGAAATGTTATTTAAATTTTGAGTGCACATAGCACCTATGAAACTTTGCTGTTGGCAGCGGGCTGAGATCATATAGCTGCTGTGTAATACGGTGATCGTCGCATTTGTTAGTGTTGGGGACATTTAGCTACTGTGTACCGTGTTCTGAGGCCAGTAGTTGTCAAAGAATTTAACCATTCAACAGGTGATTTTTAATGTTAGTGTTACGGTCAGGTGGCCACTGAGCAGTAAGCCTGGAGCCAGCAGGTGGCCGCAGAGCAGTAAGCCTAGAGCCAGCAGGTGGCCACAAGGAAAGAGAACAGCCTTGATATATAATGATAAATTACACTATTGCACTTCTATTAATTACTCAGGTTCGTCATTTAACAGAGACTCGGTGTAATAAGGGCACCCTAACATCATCTCATGTAAATGCTGATTTAATGTTTTCCCAACTATATTGACAGCTCTTGTTTGGTGGTGAGAAAATGCAAAAGTATGTAAAGAAGAGAGGGAGGGGAAGAATAGAGGAAGAGAGGGATGGAAGGAGAAGATAAAGGGAAAAGGGATAATGATTCGGACTGCTACAGATAAAGTCTTTCAGCAATGACTTTTACATTTCCTTGTCTTTACATTTTCCTAAATCTTTGTTTTTGACATTGTAAACATTTTTACAGCAATATAAAAAATTTATACAATGAAACAGTGTTTGGCCCTGGATAATATAAACTTTTTTTAATTGCTTATGCCTCCAAAATTTAGAAAATGGTTATTATTTTTTAGAGACTTGCCTTAGAGAACTTAGGAAAGATGACTAGGGCAAAGATCTAAGGCAAGTTTTAAGGCATTATGGTAATAAAATCCATTTTTCCCAACATAAGAGGCATAACAAATTTGAAAACAATACACACTCAGCTACTCTTCCGAACGCTTCCCAACGTCAAGAAACTGTCGTTCCAAAGTGCCCTTATCCTAACCTACCAGAAGACCCAAAAGAGAAAACGCGACATTATGTCATTTTCGCGAGTCGCCTCTATTTTCTAGTACGATTATTTTTGGCCTTAGGTAGACCATACGTCAAAATGCGACGTTTTATTATGAGGACGGCTTGACACGCTACCCAGGGGAAATGGCTGTAATGTTAAAGTGTATTATGTAATAAAGTTGGTGTCAGGCTCTGTATTTTAATGAATTATTTCCGTTAAACACGACGGTGTAAAGTAGAACAACTTCACAGTACTCAGTGACACATTTAGGGCCACGTGACCAAGCACTGACAGTGAGAGGAGACGAGTGACGTCATGCACTAAGCAGGACCCCAGTGACGTCATGCACTAAGCAGGACCCCAGTGACGTCATGCACTAAGCAGGACCCCTCATGAATGTGAGGACTCTGACATGTGAATGGATTCACTACTGTGTGCAGTGATCATTGTAAGGCACTGTTAAACACCTGCTTTCTGGTTGTTTCTTTTAATTCGGTGAATGAACAGCGGTGAATGGCGTAAATGTGTAAACATCAGTCAGGAGGAGGAGGGGTGATATCTCCATGACAACGGCGTCGCAATCTTCCCTTTAACCGGTATTTAAATACTACATAACAGTGAATGAGAAAGATATGTCCAACATCCAAACAATGTTGCAGTGTAACAAGTAGGAAGATGTGTTGCAACATCATCATGCATCTTAACTCTTTGACCCAAGTATTAGGATATGTTGCAACATCATACTTCTAAACTCAATGACGCAAGTATTGAGATATGTTGCAACATCATCATGCTTCTAAACTCAATGACGCAGGTATTCGCATGTCTTGCAACATCATCTATCGTCAAGGTTCTAAACTCTATGACCAAGTATTAGAATACGTTGCAACATCATTATGCTTCAAAACTTTATGACGTCACTGGGGTCTTACTTAAAGCATGACGTCACTTTGGTCCTGCTTCGTGCATGACGTCACTGGGGTCCTGCTTAGTGCATGACGTCACTGCAATTAAATTTTGTGTTAAATTATAACAAATATTTACAAAAGAAGAAACAAAATTTATCTGTTTATATTTCTTTTATATTGCTTATAAAACTCTAATATATCTATAATTTTATATTACTATGTATTGTATTTAGGAAGAAATTGATAATGATATCCTTCTCTTCCTTTCACACTCATTTGGTCGTCTCGTCGTGATTATCTATACCGCCTTAATGGGTAACTTTAATATTTAGAAATGTTTAAGTTCATTCCACAAGAAATTTTGTGTTCATACTTCGAATACCTATTTAATAGACCCTTTGTGTAGCGTATTCTTAGGCCACTGTGACAGTCGTCAGTAACTGGGGATCATTAGGTACTGGGCACTATTCAATACCCCCCCCCCCGCCCACTCCTCCGTCCAATCCCAAATCTTTATCTTGCAATTGGATGCAATGTCTGGTTATGGTTATGTTGTTACTGAGGGTGTGGAGGCTGGTGTTGATGTTGTTCAGATCCTTGTTGAGGTTGGTGATGCAGTGCCTGGTTATGGTTATTTTGTGGCTGAGGGTGTGGAGGCTGGTGTTGATGTTGTTCAGGGCCTTGTTGAGGTTGGTGATGCAGTGCCTGGTTATGGTTTTGTTGTGGCTGAGGGTGTGGAGTCTGGTGTTGATGTTGTTCAGGGCCTTGTTGAGGTTGGTGATGCAGTAACTGGTTATAATTATTTTGTGGCTGAGGGTGTGGAGGCTGGTGTTGATGTTGTTCAGGGCCTTGTTGTGGTTGGTGATGCAGTGCCTGGTTATGGTTATGTTGTGGCTGAGGGTGTGGAGGCTGGTGTTGATGTTGTTCAGGGCCTTGTTGTGGTTGGTGATGCAGTGCCTGGTTATGGTTATGTTGTGGCTGAGAGTGTGGAGGCTGGTGTTGATGTTGTTCAGGGCCTTGTTGAAGTTGGTGATGCAGTGCCTGGTTATAGTTATATATCAATAAGCACTAATGATCAAGTCACCTCTTCCAGAAAGAGATATGTATTAGACAATCGCCAACATTTAACAGATTCTGACAACATACAACCTCCCATGCATAACCATCCCACCCAACATGACACCACACCCAGCACCAATTACCCCCCCCCCAAGAACCCCCAGGCATCAAGCCTAGCTCCTCCCCCACCCCCATCCCCCCCTCGTCACACCCAAGGAACAAAAGCCCAACACCATTCCCACACCTCCAATACCCCCCCTCCCCTACCCCCACCCCCCCACCCCCAACCCAACCAAAGGCCTCTAACCGGTTCTCATAGAACCCGCTCTCCATGAACTCTCTCTCCCTCTCCAGGCAAATAGATTACCAAAACACAAGATAACTCTCCAGACAAAAAGAAATAACTCACCAAAACACCAGAAAACTGAGACATCACAAAGACAGACATCAGCTACCAAAAAGCAAGTGCCCTTCTTCACCTTAGCCTACGAGACCAACAAGTCAGCCCATCTCACGCCCCACACGTTAGCCCACCTCACCCCCCCCCCTATTACTCAATACCACACAAGTACCAAACCAATGAACCTGTTAGCTCAGCTAAAGCACTCGTCACACTCAGCCAAAAGGACCAACTCCTCCCCAGACCACCCCTACACCCCCACCCCAAAAATGGCCAAATGCTCATCAGGAACCCTTAAAAACGGCTCCAACACACTCTTCATACCCCAACGATCATCCCCAGAATTATCTACCACAAGAACCAAGGTTCATGGGAGAACCTCTCCGATTTATTCACCTCAACCCCCCCCCCTTCCCTCCCCCTCATCCAGTCAGTAAACAATGAAAATCACACAATTAAACGATAGAGCCTACTACAGTATCAGGCACCTAATTGCTAACTTTGTGGAGACCGAAAGACCGGATGTGCTGTTATTGAACAGTACATACGTGACGAACTCTAAGAATTAGACATTACGGCTACACACCATACCAATCCCCCAATGAAGCACATGAAGGGGGTTGCTATTCTGGTTAAGAGCACTTATAAACATGACCTTCTCACTACCAACTAGCAGCACAAACACTTCCTAACAATCAACATTTACACTCAACATGGACAAATGATCAGTGGCACCACTTACATTCGCCCAAACCTAGGCCTTCATCTCAAGGACCTAAATCCCCTCCTCAACCACCCACACATACAGGTCTTCCTCCTGGTAGACCCAAACACACAACACCAAACATTCAACCACCATCAACACAACATGCACGGTCAACAACTACACCAACCTCACCAAAGCAAACACCTCACCTTCCTTGGCTCAGACTTCAAAACAAGCTACACACACAATGGGACTGGGAAACCAGATCTCATCCTCACCAACATTGCAGGCACCCACCACCAACACTACATTACCCCCGGATCCATCACCGGCTCTTATCACATACCCATGTCACTCACAATCTCCAACAACCTCATCAAAATGCAGACTTGTAAGCTTTCAATCAGCACCTAAATACCAGCACACAACCCTACAACTTCCAAGATAAACCAACGACAGACATAGACTCCCAAATCCTCTCTATCCAAAAAACATCATACAAGCGGCTGACGCAACCATACCAAAAACTACCCACAAAGCCAGATACTCCTTCTTTCCCCCAGCAGAACCAAAAGTCTACTCATCTGCTACCACAACAGGTTCTCCCGCAACCTTCACATATACAGCCAGGAAAACACAGACCTCACTATACTAAAAAAACACATACTCAACAGCCTAGACCTCGATCATGCCAACCACTGGAAGAAACTCATACAAAAAGACTGAGCTATAGAGGAAAACAACTCCACAACAATTCTGGAACTTCATAACGAGGATCTAGGGCAACTCCTCTTCTGTTTTTACAGACATCACTCATAACAGTCAAATTTCACTGACCCTTCAGAACTAGTAGACATATTCAAACAACAATGGCAGGACACCTTCAACCATCATAGTCCCCCGCCCCTACAGCCAACAGCAATACACAACATTAAGCACAAAATTTTACTATAAAAATTTTTCCTAGACAAATTTAATTTATATAAGAAGAAACTTCTGTTGGGATGCATCGTGTTCAAATATTAATAAAATTTTAAGTGTTCATTATACACATTAAACTGTGCAGTTATTAGGGATCACTTAGACTGTCTTCTACAGTCGCAGTTCTTAGAGAGTGGGGGACACTTAGTTACTGTGTACTGTGTTCTGAGGTCTGTGGTTGTCACAGAAACTCACCTTTCAACAGGAGTTTCTTGCAAGTGTTTTGGTCACGCAGGTGTTTCTTGTTGTTGGTGTTTTGGTCAGGTGGCCACATTGCACTAAGCATAGAGCCAGCAGGTGGTCACAGAGTACTTAATCCCAGTGTCTTCATGCACTAAGCAGGATCCCAGTGACGTCATGCACTAAGCAGGACCTCAGTGACGTCATGCACTAAGCAGGATCCCTGTGACGGCATGCACTAAACAGGACCTCAGTGACGTCATGCACTAAGCATTACCCCAGTAACGGCATGCACTAAGCATGACCCCATGCACTAAAGAGAACCCCCAGTGACGTCAATGCACTAAGCAAAACCCCAGTAACGGCATGCATTATGCAAGACCCAAGTAACGTCATGCACTAAAGAGGACCCCAGTGACGCCATGCACTAAGCAGGACCCCAGTGACGTCATGCACCAATCAGGACCCCAGTGACGTCATGCACTTAGCAGAACCCCAGTGACGACATGCACTAAGCAGGACCCCAGTGATGTCATGCACTAAGCAGGACCCCAGTGACGTCATGCACTAAGCAGAACACCAATGACGTCATGCACTAAGCAGGACCCCTCATGAATGTGGGGACCCTGACATGTGAATGGACTCACTGCTCTGTGCAGTGATCATTGTAAGGCACAGTTAAACACCTGCTTTCTGGTTGTTTCTTGAATTCAATAACAATATCTCAATATTTCTGCACTGTGTTGATGCAGTGTGCACTGCATCTGCAAAACCTGCATCCAGTTACAGGATAAGGATTTGGGATAGGACTGGGAAAAATGGGGGGGGGGAATGGAAGGAAGGAATGGTGCCCAGTAGCTAAGTGATCCCCACTTACTGACGACTGTGACAGTGGCCTAAGAATATGGCACACAAAGGGGATATTAATAATGTATTCAAAATATCAACACAATTTCTGTTAGAATGAAACAAAAAAAAAATTCAATTAAACAATTACCCATTAAATCGGTATAGAAAACCACGACCATATGTGTGCAGGATATTAATAATTATTACCTTTTAAATATGATTAGGTAATGACAAGAAAGTATTTTAACATAAAATTTTTAAGTTAGTATAAAATAACAAAATTATGATTATTTTTTTAATTTTATAAACAGATCTATAAATTTCACATAAAATTTTTTTGTATTTATTTTCTGTAATTTTTTTTATTTATATAAAAAGACACTTACGTGACCTTGCCTTACTCCCACCTCCCGCTGTAAATATCCTACAATTCCTACCACCCTCCTCCAAGATGCACCCTCCTCAATAACTGCCCAACTCATTGAATCACGCAACCCTCATGCTCTTGTACATGCACAGAACCCCACCAGCACCCCATCAAAACCTAAAAATTCATAAAGATCATACAGTTTAATGTGCGGGCATATTTCAACATTAGACACATGGTGTCAGATTTTATTGAGATCGAGAGACCTGATGTGCTATTATTAAATAGCACATACATTACGAACTCATATAAAATCAAACATTATGGCTACTCCTCTTACCAGTCACCAGATGAAGCACATGAAGGAGTTGCAATACTCATCCGTTCTTCATACAAACACGAACTCTTACACACTCATTGGCTTCACAAACATTTCCTAGCCATTAAAGTTCATACACAAATGGGGTCTCTCATCATCTGCACAACCTACACCCGTCCTAACACCGACATTCCCATGCAAGATTTCATAACTCTCTTCAACAACTCTCACTTGCCTGTTTTTCTGCTTGAAGACCTCAATGCACAACACCCTACATTCCACCACAATACCACAAATCAGCATGGCAGACAGCTTCACCAAATATACACCCAAAAACATCTATTCTTTCTTGGCCCTGATTTCCCCACTTGTTTCACACATACAGGTTCTGGCCGGCCTGATCTCATATTCACCAACAGACACGGCAGCAACTTGCAACACTTCATTTCACCAGGGCCCATTACGGGCTCTGATCATATTCCCTTAATTCTCACAGTCTCCGCAAATCCTATTCTCATCCCCAGCACTCCTCAATTCTCATACCATAGGGCAAACTGGGACATGTTCAAACAACACATTGATGACACTGATCTCACTTATGAATTCAATGACAAACATCACACTGACATCGACACACAAGCACGCAACATACAAGACACCATCATTCATGCAGCAAACATCTCCATTCCTAAAACAGCACACAAACCACATTTCACTTTCACCCCCTCCATTCGCTCCAAACGCCTCTTAGCTTGCTATCACACTAGATTCTTACAAAACATACATCGTCATGGACAAATACTATGGGACCTAACAGCATTAAAAAACCATATCCTTAACAGCCTAGATGAAGACCACACAAAACATTGGAAACACCTTATAGAACAAGCAGAACAATACAGAAAACTGACACCTCAAGAATTCTGGAAACGAATCAAACGATTACAAGGATCAACTCACACACCGTTTAAATACCTTCTACATAATAACAACAAAATCACTGATCCTGAAGCAGTTCTCAACATTTTTAAACACCACTGGGAACAAATCTTTCACCCACATCCTCCTGAACCATTTGCACGCCCCAACATTGAAATAGTCGAAGACTGGATACACCAAAATAGACAAGCAACTACACCAGACGACCTCATTCACCTTGAAAATCTCAATTCAAACACTGAACTACAGACTCCCCTAACTCTAGCTGATGTCAAGACAGCTCTCATGGGCACTCGTCGTAGAGCCCCTGGTGCGTCTGGCATTGGACATATCCTTCTTAGACAACTCCCTGCTTCTATCATTACTGCTATCACTAACCTATTCAACGCCTCCCTTGCCTCTGGATACTTTCCACTCAACTTTAAGTCTGCCACAGCCGTTCTTATTCCAAAACCTGGGAAACCCCACACTGACCCAAAGAACTATAGACCCATCAGCCTTCTAGATACACTTGGCAAAGTCTTTGAAAGGCTGATCAACCAGAGACTTAGAACCCACCTTGAACACAATGACTTACTCACTAACAAACAGTTTGGATTTCGGCCTCACCGGTCCACTCACGACGCCTTAAACATCATGACTAACTACCTCAGTATCAATCAGCACCAAAGACTTAAGACTGCACTCATCACTAAGGACGTTGAGAAGGCCTTTGACACTGTTTGGCATGACGGCTTAAAATTCAAACTATGCAACAACTTTAATCTTCCTCTTATCACCACCAAACTTCTTTCGAACTACTTAGACAATAGGACAATGCGAATTAAGTTCCTCCAACAACACTCTGACTACTTCAACTTACACGCCGGTGTTCCCCAAGGTTCTGTTCTTGCCCCAACACTCTACATCCTATACATAAACGACATTCCTGACCCTGTTCATCACACTTCATTAACCATATGTTATGCTGATGATGTCTCTCACCTTGTCACCAGCAACACCATTGATACACTAACAAACAGAGCACAAACAGAACTTGATGTTGTCACTGAGTGGGAGTACAAATGGCGTATAAAAACCAACTCCAGCAAATCAAAAATCACCTACTTTTTCTGTAAAAGAACTATTCGCCCAATTCCTCTCAAACTCTATTCATACACTCAAAATCCTACTTATATCTCTGTATCTCCCTCCTCCACAGTCCTGGGACTCACATTTGATCGACAACTACTCTTTCACACACACATGACACAGAAACATGCAATAGCTCTTCAAGCCATGAAGAAACTATACAGACTTAGATTTGCAAAACCTGACACAAAAATGCACCTTTACAAAGCACTTATTAGACCTCTCCTAACATACGCTCCACTAGCTCTTTCTCTATCTGCACGCACTAACAAAATAAAACTTCAAAGAATACAGAACAGAGCACTAAGATGGGTACTCAACACCCGATGGCAAGAGTTAAATACCAGTCAAAGTCTCCATGAAAGTACTAACATTCCTGCCCTAAATACCTACTGGAAAACTCTATCAGACAAACAAATCGATAGAATACTCACTCATCATGAACAACACATTGATTTTCTCCTACACACTCTCAGACTACCACGAAACAATCATGACCTCTTCTCTACCATCCATGATCCTCTTCCTAACTCTGTATTTCGTTAAACTTTAGCTCTCAACACCCAGCATCCACTATCATTACATATTCAGCTCACAACAACCAGCACAAAACAATCCGTAAAAAAGTTCAGCCCTGACGCTCTTGAGCCAATCACTGTGATGTTGTGAGTTTGTGATGTCCCGATGTTGTCACTGAAAACACCCGACTGAGTCCCTGCCTCGAAAGCCGCAACCTAACGACACGCAGCTGGGTTTAGCCCTGGCACTTTTTCTCTTACAAATCTTCTTCCTCTCACCCCCCCTTATCTTCTTCTGTCCCCACTTCCAAGCTCGCCCCTATGGGCATCTTCTCCTGTATTATTCTGATTCTGACCTATATTAATACTGTATAATTTTAAAATTTTGAGTACACAAAGCACCCATGAAACTTTGCTGTCGGCAGCGGGCTGGGATCATATATCTACTGTGTAATACGGTGATCATCGCATATGTTACTGTTTGGGATATTTGGCTACTGTGTACCCTGTTCTGAGGCCAGTAGTTGTCAAAATTTAACCATTCAACAGGTGATTTTTAATGTTAGTGTTACGGTCAGGTGGCCACAGAGCAGTAAGCCTAGAGCCAGCAGGTGGCCACAGAGCAGTAAGCCTAGAGCCAGCAGGTGGCCACAGCAGTAAGCCTAGAGCCAGCAGGTGGCCACAGAGCAGTAAGCCTAGAGCCAGCAGGTGGCCACAGAGCAGTAAGCCTAGAGCCAGCAGGTGGCCACAGAGCAGTAAGCCTAGAGCCAGCAGAGCGCCACAGAGCAGTAAGCCTAGAGCCAGCAGGTGGCCACAGAGCAGTAAGCCTAGAGCCAGCAGGTGGCCACAGAGCAGTAAGCCTAGAGCCAGCAGGTGGCCACAGAGCAGTAAGCCTAGAGCCAGCAGGTGGCCACAGAGCAGTAAGCCTAGAGCCAGCAGGTGGCCACAGAGCAGTAAGCCTAGAGCCAGCAGAGCGCCACAGAGCAGTAAGCCTAGAGCCAGCAGGTGGCCACAGAGCAGTAAGCCTAGAGCCAGCAGGTGGCCACAGAGCAGTAAGTCTAGAGAGCCGGAGGCAGCCCGGCCGAGTGGACAGCACGCGGGACTTGTGATCCTGTGGTCCTGGGTTCGATCCCAGGCGCCGGGGAGAAACAATGGGCAGAGTTTCTTTCACCCTATGCCCCTGTTACCTAGCAGTAAAATAGGTACCTGGGTGTTAGTCAGCTGTCACGGGCTGCTTCCTGGGTGTGGAGGCCTGGTCGAGGACCGGGCCGCGGGGACACTAAAAAGTCCCGAAATCATCTCAAGATAACCTCAAGATAGAGGCAGTAAGTAGCCACAGAGCAGTAAGCCTAGAGTCACTAGGTGGCCACAGAGCACTAAGCCTAGAGCCAGCAGGTGGCCACAGAGCAGTAAGCCTAGAGCCAGCAGGTGGCCACAAGGAGAGAGAACAGCCTTGATATGTAATTCCAAATTACACTATTGCACTTATATTAATAACTCAGATTCGTCATTTAACGGAGACTCAGTGTAATAAGGGCACCCTAACATCATCTCATGTAAATGCTGATTTAATGTTTTCCCAACTATATTTACAGCCACTGTTTGATGGGGAGAAAATGCAAAAGTTTGTAGAGAGGAGAGGGAGAGAGGAAGAGATGGTGAGGGTAAGGAAAGGAAGGGGGAAGATGAAGGGAAAAGGGATAATGATTCGGACTGCTACAGATAAAGGTTTTCAGCAATGTCGTTTACATTTCCTTCTCTATACATGTACCTAAATCTCTGTTTCGTGACATTGTATACATTTTTACAGCGATGCATGAATTTACACATGGAAACAGTGTTTGGCCCTGGGTAATATATATATGCCTTAGATCTTAGGGAAGATGTCACGGGCAAAGATCAAAGGCAAGTTTTAAGATTTGAAGGTAATATTATTAAATTTTTTCCTACAATGGAGGCATAACAAATTTGAAAACAATACACATTCAGCTAGTCTTCCCAAGGCTTCCCAACGTCAGCCACAACATAACCATAACCAGGCACTGCATCACCAACCTCAACAAGGCCCTGAACAACATCAACACCAGCCTCCACACCCTCAGCCACAACATAACTATAACCAGGCACATCATCACCAACCTCAACAAGGCCCTGAACAACATCAACACCAGCCTCCACACCCTCAGCCACAACATAACCATAACCAGGCACTGCATCACCAACCTCAACAAGGCTCTGAGCAACATCAAAACCAGCCTCCACACCCTCAGCCACAACATAACCATAACCAGGCACATCATCACCAACCTCAACAAGGCCCTGAACAACATCAACACCAGCCTCCACACCCTCAGCCACAACATAACCATAACCAGGCACTGCATCACCAACCTCAACAAGGCTCTGAACAACATCAAACATCAACACCAGCCTCCACACCCTCAGCCACAACATAACCATAACCAGGCACATCATCACCAACCTCAACAAGGCCCTGAACAACATCAACACCAGCCTCCACACCCTCAGCCACAACATAACCATAACCAGGCACATCATCACCAACCTCAACAAGGCCCTGAACAACATCAACACCAGCCTCCACACCCTCAGCCACAACATAACCATAACCAGGCACTGCATCACCAACCTCAACAAGGCTCTGAACAACATCAACACCAGCCTCCACACCCTCAGCCACAACATAACCATAACCAGGCACATCATCACCAACCTCAACAAGGCCCTGAACAACATCAACACCAGCCTCCACACCCTCAGCCACAACATAACCATAACCAGGCACTGCATCACCAACCTCAACAAGGCTCTGAACAACATCAACACCAGCCCCCATACCCTCAGCCACAACATACCCATAACCAGGCACTGCATCCAATTGCAGGATAAGGATTAGGGATTGGACGGGGGGAGGAAGAAATGGTACCCAGCAGCTAAGTGATCCTTATTTACTGACAACATTGACAATGACCTAAGAATACGGTACACAATGGGAATATAGATAAGCCATTCAAAATATCAACATAAAATTTATGATAAAATGAAACAAAATAGTTTTGAATATAAAAGTTAATCATAAAAATATATAGAAAACCACGACAGTTCGAGGATGTGGATGTGAGAGGATGAGCAAGATATTAATATTTATTTGTTAATAAATGCAAATATTGTGTAATATGAACAAAATTCATATATAAAATATAACTAAAAATATAAAATTAAATAAAGTAATTTTAAATGCTTTAAAACTTGTTGAAAGCCTTATTAATTTTAGCACAAAACTTTACGGTTTATATTTAAAGTAAAAATTTCAAATTTATATATGAAGAAACTTCAGTTAAATTATGGAAAACTAAATATGATAAAATTTTGAGTGTAAATTATACACATTAACTTATTCAGTAATTAGTGATCACTAAGTGACTGTCTATTGCAGTAGTCTTCGCGATTGTTAGAGAGTGGAGGACACTTGGCTACTGTGTACCGTGTTCTAAGGCCAGAGGTTGACACAGAAACTCACTTTTTAACAGGTGTTTCTTGTGATTTGTGTTTTGTTAAGGTGGTCACATTGCACTAAGCATAGAGCCAACAGGTGGTCACTGAGTACTTAATCCCAGTGACGTCATGCACTAATCAGAACCCGTGACGTCATGCACTAAGCAGAACGCCAGTGACGTCATGCACAAAGTAGGACCCTAGTGACGTCATGCACTAAGCAGGGTCCCAGTGACGTCATACACTAAGCAGGACCCCAGTGACGTCACGCACTAAGCAGAACCCCAGTGACGTCACGCACTAAGCAGAACCCCAGTGACGTCACGCACTAAGCAAGACTCCAGTGACGTCATGCACTAAGCAGGACCCCAGCGACGTCACGCACTAAGCAGAACCCCAGTGACGTCATACACTAAGCAGGACCCCTGTGACGTCATGCACTAAGCAGGACCCCAGTGATGTCATGCACAAAACAGGACCCGAGTGACGTCATGCACTAAGCACAACCCCAGTGACGTCATGCACTAAGCAGAATCCCAGTGACGTCATGCACAAAGCAGGACCCCAGTGACGTCATGCACTAAGCAGAACCCCAGCGAAGTCATGCACTAAACCGGACCCCAGTGATGTCATGCACAAAACAGAAACCGAGTGACGTCATGCACTAAGCAGGACCCCAGTGACGTCACGCACTAAGCAGAACCAAAGTGACGTCACGCACTAAACAGGACCACAGTGACGTCATGCACTAAGCAAGACCCCAGTGACGTCATGCACTAGGCAGAACCCCAGTGACGTCATGCATTAAGCAGGACCCCAGTGACGTCATGCACTAAGCAGGACCCCAGTGACGTCATATACTAAGCAGGACCACACTGACGTCATGCACTAAGCAGAACCCCAGTGACGTCATGCACTAAGCAGAACCCCACAGACTTCATGCACTAAGCAGGACCCCAGTGACGTCATGCACTAAGAAGGACCCCAGTGACGTCATGCACTAACCAGGACCCTAGTGACGTCATGCACTAAGCAGGACCCAAGTGTCGTCATTCCCTAAGCGGGACCCCAGTGACGTCATGCACAAAGCAGGACCCCAGTGACGTCATGCGCTGAGTAGGACCCCCGCGACGTCATGTACTAAGCAAAACCCCAGTGACGTCATGTACTAAGCAGGACCCCAGTGTCGTCCTGCACTAAGTAGGAACTCAGTGACGTCATGCACAAAACAGGACCACAGTAACGTCATGTACTAAGCAGGACCCCAGTGAAGTCATGCACTAAGCAGGACCACAGTGACGTCATGCACTAAACAGGACCTCTGTGACGTCGTGCACTAAGCAGGATCCCAGCGACGTTATGCACTAAGCAGAACCTCTGTGATGTCATGCACTAAGCAGGACCACGGTGACGTCATGTACAAAGCAAGACCCAGTGACGTCATGCACTAACCACGATCCCAATGACGTCATAGATTAAGCAGGACTCCAGTGACGTCATGCACTAAGCAGGACTTAAGTGACGTCATGCACTAAGCAGGACCCTAGTGACGTCATGCACTAAGCACGATTCCAGTGATGTCATGGATTAAACAGGATTCCAGTGACGTCATGCACTAAGCAGGACCCCAGTGACGTCATGCACTAAGCAGGACCACAGTGACGTCATGCAATAAGCAAGGACCCAGTGACGTCATGCATTAAACAGGACCCCAGTGACGTCAAGCATTAAACAGGACCCCAGTAACGTCTTGTACTAAGCAGGACCCCAGTAACGTCATGCACTAAGCAGGACCCCAGTGACGTCATGCACTAAGCATGAGAAAAGTGACGTCATGCACTAAGCATTACTCCAGTGATGTCAAGCACTAAGCAGGACCCTAGTGACGTCATTCACTAAGGAGGACCCTAGTGATGTCATGGACTAAGCAGGACCCCAGTGACGCCATGCACTAAGCAGGACCCAGTGACTTCATGCACTAAGCAGGACCCCAGTGACTTCATGCACTAAGCAGGACCCCAGTGACGTTATATACTTAGCAGGACCCCTGTGACGTCATGCACTAAGCAGGACCCAAGTGTGTCATGAACTAAAAAGGACCCCAGAGACGTCAAGCACTAAGCAGGACCCGTGACGTCACCACTAAACATGACCTCATTGACGTCATGCACTAAGCAGGACCCTATTGACGTCATGCACTAAGCAGGACCCCAGTGACGTCATGCACTAAGTAGGATCCCAGTGATGTCAAGCACTAAGCAGGACCCTAGTGACGTCATGCACTAAGCAGGACCCCAGTGACGTCATTCACTAAGCAGGACCCCAGTGACGTCATGCACTAAGCAGTACCCCTGTGACGTCATGCACTAAGCAGGACTCCTCATGAATGTGAGGACCCTGACATGCGAATGGATTCATTGCTTTTTGCAGTGATCATTGTAAGGCACTGTTAAACACCAGCTAGGCGGTGAATGGCGTAAATGTGTAAACATCAATCAGGAGGAGGAGGGGTGATGTTTCCATGACAACGGCGTCGCAATCTTCCCTTTAACCGGTAATTAAATACTACATAACAAATGAATGAGGAAGAAATGTCCAAAATCTGAACAATGTTGCAGTTTAACAAGTAAGAAGACGTGTTGCAACATCATCATGATTCCTAACTCCATGACCCAAGCATTAGGATATGTTGCAATATCATCAATTTTCTAAACTAAATGCCCAAGTATTATGATATGTTGCAACATCAAGGTTCTAAACTCTATGATCCAAGAATTAGGATGTGTTGCAATATCATCATGCTTCTGAACTCCTTTATTAGTTTAGAATACTATTGCATTATAAATATTGAATTCCACTCGTCTGCACCCGGGGCTGAGTGCATGGGCATGTTATCAATTTCCCTTACAAAATCTGTCTCGCTCGTGTTGATATCAATTATATTTACAGTGGTTTGGAAATCACGCATAATGATGGATTGCGGATCTTCCACTTTCATGTTGTTTATTGTAGTGATTATTGTTATAACCATAACCAGGCACTGCATCACCAACCTCAACAAGGCCCTGAACAACATCAACACCAGCCTCCACACCCTCAGCCACAACATAACCATAACCAGGCACTGCATCACCAACCTCAACAAGGCCCTGAACACCATTAACACCAGCCTCCACACCCTCAGTAACAACATAACCATAACCAGGCACTGCATCACCAACCTCAACAAGGCCCTGAACAACATCAACACCAGCCTCCACACCCTCAGCCACAACATAACCATAACCAGGCACTGCATCACCAACCTCAACAAGGCCCTGAACACCATTAACACCAGCCTCCACACCCTCAGTAACAACATAACCATAACCAGGCACTGCACCACCAACCTCAACAAGGCCCTGAACAACATCAACACCAGTCTCCACACCCTCAGCCACAACATAACCATAACCAGGCACTGCATCCAATATCAGGATAAAGATTAGGGACTGGACGGGGTGAAGGAAGGAATGATGCCCAGTAGCTAAGTGATCCCCACTTACTGACGACTGTGACAGTGGCCTAAGAATACGGTACACAAAGGGGATATTAATAGGGTATTCAAAGTATCTACACCAAATTTCTAGTGGAATAAAACATAAAAAATTGTGAACATAAAAGTCACCCATGAAGGCGGTATAGAATACAACGAAAAGACGACCGACTCAGATTAGGAGAAAAAGAAAAATAATAATATTTATTACTTCTCGAATACAATTAGTTTATAATATGCAAATATTTTTGTAATTACAATTTTTTTATTGTTATAATAATAAAATATTTTTTTTATGTTTTTAAAAGATTTAAAAAATTTAACCTTTTTTTGAGTTTATATTACTTAATATTTTTTTTTATTTATATACAAGAAACTTTTAAATATATTACAAACAAGCTTTATCCCCTGTTATATTTTGAGTATACATAACAAGATAAATTTATCTCTTTAAGCATTAATGAGTAAGCATCACCTAACTACTGTGTACTACAGTTGTTAGTGTAGTATAACACTTACTGTGTACCCCGTTCTAAGGCCAGTGGTAATCGCAGAAACTCGTGTTTCAATAGATTGTTGTTGGTGTTTTGTCATGCTGTTGTTTGGTCAGGTGGCCACATAGCAGTAAGCCTTGAGCCAGCAGGTGATTACAGTGTACTTAATCCCAGTGACGTCATGCACTGAGCAGGTCCCCCAGTGACGTCATGCACTAAGCTGGACCCAAGTGACGTCATGCACTAAGCAGAACCCCAGTGACGTCATGCACTAAGCAGGACCCCAGTGACGTCATGCACCAAGCAGGACCCCAGTGACGTCATGCACCAAGCAGGACCCCAGTGACTTCATGCACTAAGCAGGACCCCTCATGAATGTTACGACTCTGACAAGTGAATGGACTCACTGCTCTGTGCAATGATCATTGTAAGGCACTGTTAAACATCTGCTTTCTGGTTGTTTCTTGAATTCAATAGCAATATCTCAATATTTCTGCACTCAACACTGCACTGTGTTGATGCAGTGTGCACTGCATCTGCAGGCACTGCATCCAGTTACAGGATAAGGATTTGGGATAGGACTGTGATGGTTGGGGGGGAGGGGGAGGGAAGGAAGGAATGGTGCCCAGTAGCTAAGTGATCCCCATTTACTGACGACTGTGACAGTGGCCTAAGAATACGGTACACAAAGGGGATATTAATAAGGTATTCAAAATATCAACACAATTTCTGTTAAAATGAAAAATACAAAAATTCAATATAATATTTACCCATTAAGTCGGTATAGAAAACCACGACCATATATGTGCAGGATATTAATAATCATTACTTCTTAAATATAACTAGTTAATGACAACAAGTTATTTCAATATTAAAGTTTAAAAATTAATATTAAATTAAAAATGAACTAAAATTATTTTTTAAACTTTAAAAGCACATTTTTAAATTTTACCTTAACATTTTATTTTGTTTAATTTCTGTAAATGTTCATTAATTAAATAAAGAAACTTATGAAGCGTTTGCAGAAATGTTATTTAAATTTTGAGTGCACATAGCACCTATGAAACTTTGCTGTTGGCAGCGGGCTGAGATCATATAGCTGCTGTGTAATACGGTGATCGTCGCATTTGTTAGTGTTGGGGACATTTAGCTACTGTGTACCGTGTTCTGAGGCCAGTAGTTGTCAAAGAATTTAACCATTCAACAGGTGATTTTTAATGTTAGTGTTACGGTCAGGTGGCCACTGAGCAGTAAGCCTGGAGCCAGCAGGTGGCCACAGAGCAGTAAGCCTAGAGCCACCAGGTGGCCACAAGGAAAGAGAACAGCCTTGATATATAATGATAAATTACACTATTGCACTTCTATTAATTACTCAGGTTCGTCATTTAACAGAGACTCGGTGTAATAAAGGCACCCTAACATCATCTCATGTAAATGCTGATTTAATGTTTTCCCAACTATATTGACAGCTCTTGTTTGGTGGTGAGAAAATGCAAAAGTATGTAAAGAAGAGAGGGAGGGGAAGAATAGAGGAAGAGAGGGAGGGAGGGAGGGATGGAAGGAGAAGATAAAGGGAAAAGGGATAATGATTCGGACTGCTACAGATAAAGTCTTTCAGCAATGACTTTTACATTTCCTTGTCTTTACATTTTCCTAAATCTTTGTTTTTGACATTGTAAACATTTTTACAGCAATATAAAAAAATTATACAATGAAACAGTGTTTGGCCCTGGATAATATAAACTTTTTTTAATTGCTTATGCCTCCAAAATTTAGAAAATGGTTATTATTTTTTAGAGACTTGCCTTAGAGAACTTAGGAAAGATGACTAGGGCAAAGATCTAAGGCAAGTTTTAAGGCATTATGGTAATAAAATCCATTTTTCCCAACATAAGAGGCATAACAAATTTGAAAACAATACACACTCAGCTACTCTTCCGAACGCTTCCCAACGTCAAGAAACTGTCGTTCCAAAGTGCCCTTATCCTAACCTACCAGAAGACCCAAAAGAGAAAACGCGACATTATGTTATTTTCGCGAGTCGCCTCTATTTTCTAGTACGATTATTTTTGGCCTTAGGTAGACCATACGTCAAAATGCGACGTTTTATTATGAGGACGGCTTGACACGCTACCCAGAGGAAATGGCTGTAATGTTAAAGTGTATTATGTAATAAAGTTGGTGTCAGGCTCTGTATTTTAATGAATTATTTCCGTTAAACACGACGGTGTAAAGTAGAACAACTTCACAGTACTCAGTGACACATTTAGGGCCACGTGACCAAGCACTGACAGTGAGAGGAGACGAGTGACGTCATGCACTAAGCAGGACCCCAGTGACGTCATGCACTAAGCAGAACCCCTGTGATGTCATGCACAAAGCAGGACCCCAGTGACGTTATGCTCTAAGCAGGACCCCCAGTGACGTCATGCACTAAGCAGGACCCCAGTGACGTCATGCAGTAAGCAGGACCCCTCATGAATGTGAGGACTCTGACATGTGAATGGATTCACTACTGTGTGCAGTGATCATTGTAAGGCACTGTTAAACACCTGCTTTCTGGTTGTTTCTTTTAATTCGGTGAATGAACAGCGGTGAATGGCGTAAATGTGTAAACATCAGTCAGGAGGAGGAGGGGTGATATCTCCATGACAACGGCGTCGCAATCTTCCCTTTAACCGGTATTTAAATACTACATAACAGTGAATGAGAAAGATATGTCCAACATCCAAACAATGTTGCAGTGTAACAAGTAGGAAGATGTGTTGCAACATCATCATGCATCTTAACTCTTTGACCCAAGTATTAGGATATGTTGCAACATCATGCTTCTAAACTCAATGACGCAAGTATTGAGATATGTTGCAACATCATCATGCTTCTAAACTCAATGACGCAGGTATTCGCATGTCTTGCAACATCATCTATCGTCAAGGTTCTAAACTCTATGACCAAGTATTAGAATACGTTGCAACATCATTATGCTTCAAAACTTTATGACGCAAGTATTTTAATGTGGTGCAACATCATCATACATCTAAACTCTATGATCAAGTATTAGAATTTGTTGCCACATCATCAATTTTCTAAACTCTATGACCGTCGGAAAACCCGACACCATTAAATAATATTCAACAGGCAGATAATATTGCTGCTGTGTTGTACACACAGAAAATACCTTAGAAATACCTTGTACCTTAGAAAATGTAGCTTGCAGTGGAATTTTCCGTCAATAGAAAACGGGATATCATTGCCACGTACTATTATAAATTCACCAACTATTTTGTTGGGTATTATTTTTAAATACATTAGTCTTTGGACTTTTACCATCATAAAACATCTTATTTGAATTAACTTAATTATCAGTATCAAACTAGAGTAAATGTGACCCTTCTATCAATTATTGACATCTGGACAGTAAGCCAGCAGCGTCAGTGAGTGGTGAAGTGTGCAGCCATTGTTGTTAGACCAGAGTCGTGGAGCAAATTCAGTTCCTATAATTTCTCTTGGACGAAGTGTTATGGAGATCAGAGTAGTGATCTGCCATCATCAACACGCTGTCATCAACCACAAGGGAAGTGTCTTTCCGAAACCCATTTATCTAATCATTTTTGGCCATTAATGTTAGGTAGATATTGGGCGGACCGGTGAGAACACAAATAATCAACTCAATAAAGGTAATTAAGCCTTGGTCCTTATCGTGTCTATTTTACACTGTTTTCTCTGATATAGCTATCATATATTAGGATTCCAGCTTGACAGCTAGTGCCCTTTGACAGGAACAAGAAGAGGAAGCAAGACTTGATACATCAGTTACTGGGTGATGGAAACTAGCCTCAATCGAGGATAATTTGGTGTCTACATCCTAGTTATACCTGGTGGACTAAGCCTGCTGTACAATAAGATAAGGAACCTCCAATGTATACTAATATATGTAGTTAATCCTGTAGTTTGATTGGCTGCATATATATAAATTTAATATAAACCCCCTAATGTGTAAGGACCGATTTGTGAGATTATTGCAGAAATACAGTCCACTCATCATCATACCAATTGCTATCGAAACATAAATTAACGTAAATATAAATTCTATATAAATTCATATAAGTTAAATATAAATCTCACAAGTCGGTTCCCACAATGATCCGAATATTAGCACTTTGGCGTACCCCGCCCGCCACCCCTCAACTGTGGATATGTTGCAACTTCATCATGCTTCTATAACTCATATTTTAGTTTAGAATATAGGTTAGAAAAATATTTCATTATAAATATTGAATTCCATGAGTCTGGACATAAGACTGAGCGCATGGTCATGTTGACAATTTCTCTTGCAAAATCTTCCTCGCTCGTGTTGTTATCAATTATATTTACAGGGGTTTGGATATCACGCATAAAGACGTTGTCCGGATCTTTCACTTAAATGCTGTTTATTGTAGTGCTTATTGTTTTAACCATAACCAGACACTGCATCACCAACCTCAACAAGGCCTTGAACAACATCAACACCAGCCTCCAAACCCTCAGCAACAACATAACCATAACCAGGCACTGCATCACCAACCTCAACAAGGCCCTGAACAACGTTAACACCAGCCTCCAAACCCTCAGCCACAACATAACCATAACCAGGCACTGCATCACCAACCTCAACAAGGCCCTGAACAACATCAACACCAGCCTCCACACCCTCAGCCACAACATAACCATAACCAGGCACTGCATCACCAACCTCAACAAGGCCCTGAACAACATCAACACCAGCCTCCACACCCTCAGCCACAATATAACCATAACCAGGTACTGCATCACCAACCTCAACAAGGCTCTGAACAACATCAACACCAGCCTCCACACCCTCAGCCACAACATAACCATAACCAGGCACTGCATCACCAACCTCAACAAGGCCCTGAACAACATCAACACCAGCCTCCACACCCTCAGCCACAACATCACCATAACCAGGCACTGCATCACCAACCTCAACAAGGCCCTGAACAACATCAACACCAGTTTCCACACCCTCAGCCACAACATCACCATAACCAAGCACTATATCCACTTGCAGGATAAGGATTAGGGATTGGACAGAGGGAGGAAGGAATGGTGCCCAGTAGCTAAGTGATCCTTTCTTACTGACAACTGTGACAATAGCCTTAGAATATTAATAAGGTATTCAAAGTATCAACACAAAATTTCTGTTGGAATGAAACATATAATTTTTTTAATACAAGAGTTAATCATTAAAAAGATACAGAAAACCACGACTATTCGACCATGTGAGTGTGGAGGAAAGAACAAAATTATTATATTTAATAGTTTTTAAATACAAAAATTAAGCGTTTATATATATCTTAATAACAAAGTTTGCTGATTTTAATAAGACTAAAGGATTGTGGGACATTTTTTAAGTTGTTTAAAAATTAATGAATTTTAGCACAAAATTTTTTTCATAAACTTTTGTAAACAAACAAAATTTATATAGAAGAAACTTTGGGTACAATTCACTACTAGTATAACTTTCCAAAAATTTACAGTGTACATATTACACTTTAAACTATACAGTGCATACTACGGTAGTCGTCACACTTATTAGAGTGGGTGACACTGCGCTACTGTGTACCGTGTTCTGAAGCCAGTAGTTGTCTCAGAAACTCTTTTCCACAGGTAGTTCTTTTTGTTAGTGTTTTGTTCAGATGGGCACAGTGTACTTAATCCCAGTGACGTCATGCACTAAGCAGGACTCCAGTGACGTCATGCAATAAGCAGGACTACAGTGACGTCATGCAATAAGCATGACCCCAGTGACGTCATGCAATAAGCATGACCCTAGTGACGTCATGCACTAAACAGGACACCAGTGACGCCATGCACTAAGCAGGACCCCAGAGACGTCATGCACTAAGCAGGACCCCAGAGACGTCATGCACTAAACAGGACCTAAGTGACGTCATCAACAAAGCAGGACCCCAGTGACGTCATGCACTAAGCCGAGCCCCAGTGACGTCATGCAATAAGCAGGACCCCAGTGACATATACTAAGCAGGACCTAATAGACATCATGCACTAAGCAGGACCTAATAGACATCATGCACTAAGCAGGACCTAAGTGACGTCATGCACTAAACAGGACCACAGTGACGTCATTCACGAAGGAGGACCCCAGTGACGTCATGCACTAAGGAGGACCCCTGTGATGTCATGCACTAAGCAGGATCTAAGTGACGTCATGCACTAAACAGGACCACAGTGACGTCATACACCAAGGAGGATCCCAGTGATGTCATGAACTAAGAAGGACCCGTGACGTCATGCACTAAGCAGGACCCCAGTGACGTCATGCACTAAGCCAAGCCCCAGTGACGTCACGCACTATGCAGGACCCCAGTGACGTCATGCACTAAGCAGGTCCCCAGTGACGTCATGCACTAAGAAGGACCTAAGTGGCGTCATGTACTAAGGAAGACCCCTGTGACGTCATGCTCTAAGCAGGACCTAAGTGACATCATGCACTAAACAGGACCACAGTGACGTCATGCACTAAGGAGGACCCCAGTGACGTCATGCACTAAGGAGGACCCCAGTGACGTCATGCACTAAGCAGGACCCCTGTGACGTCATGCACTAAGCAGGACCCCAGTGACGTCATGCACTAAGCAGGACCTAATTGACGTTATGCACTAAGCAGGACCAAAGTTACGTCATGCACTAAGCACGACCCAAGTGATGTCATGCACTAAGAAGGACCTCAGTGACGTCATGCACTAAGTAGGACCCCTGTAACGTATTGAAATTGAAATTGAAATTGAAATAAGTTTATTGAGGTAAAATACACACAAAGGGATGAGGTAGCTCAAGCTATTCTCACCCCATTCAGTACAACGTGTTAATATATACATAGACACACATCACAAATAAACACATTACCAAACATTCTGAGAGGTAAAAATATACATTTCCTCCCTCACAAGTAGTATGGTATCAGACGTACACACAAATACTTTTATGACCTAGGTATACTGTATAGACAATTTGCAAGACACCTGCAGATAATTCAACAAAATATTACAATCTTGGTGCAAAATTCTTATATCTCTCAAGAATATCATCAACCTTTCCGTTGTGACACATCCAGGCTATTTGTTCAGGAACAGTCCTTATCTCAGTGTTTCTATATACATTAATCAACGGACAATCAAGAATATAATGGGCAAGGGTGTGAGACCTTAACATACCACATAGTTTACACTTCGTGTCATTATCATGAACATCTATCCCATATTCCCAGTAATATTTGTACCCAAGCCTGAGCCGCATGTACACAGAGTCACTCCAAGCATTTCTCCTTTTACCATAAGTGAAATGGGTGTTTTGACTCACATACATGTAGTGTTGCATGGTTTGACTTCTCTCATACATTATCTCTCTCCTCTCCACTCCCGCCTGTGCCTGAATATTTCTGATTTTGCTTCTTATTTGTCTCATTGTGAATTCACATTCAATGTCAACTTGTGGTTTTGATGTGGCACGTTTGGCCAAGTCATCCGCCACCTCGTTGAGCACTATTCCAACATGAGATGGAATCCACATGAATTTCACACTATAACCTTTCAGCTGTATCTCAGTTATTCTTCTCTTACAGTCCTCCACTATAGACATGAAGACTGGGTTTCGACTGTTTAAGGACTCCAGTGCTCCTCGGCTATCGACAAATACAAAAACATTTTTGTCGTCATGACGTACTTCCTCCAAACACGCCAGAATGGCCTGCAGTTCAGCTTGTGTGGATGATATATAATTACTAAGCCGGAGTTCAATTATCCTGTCCACAGTCCCAAACTCCGTATAATCCCTTATTAGGACACCACACCCTGCCCTGCCATCCTCCGCCACCGACCCGTCGCAATATACATGTAAACTGTTGCCTCTTGGTAACCGAGATATCATGCTTCCATACAAACACCGTAATTGTCCCAGTTCATGATCAATCTTTTTCACCTTGAGGGGTACAATTTCGACGTCTATTTTCTGTACTTTCCAGGGAGCAGACATATTACACTGTCGAGAGGGTTTACAGCAGTCAAGTACGTCGTATTCCCTGAGGTCATGAGCTAATCCTCTCGTATAGCGTGTCTCCCTCAGTTTCCTGGAAGTGTGTACGTCACTCAAGCAGGTCTGAACGCTCTCAAACAGCTTATCCCCTCCTTTTCTCCGCATGAAATGAATAGCTACTCTAGTGTTAATGTCACGGACTCTATCACACACACTCTGTAAATTTAATTCCATTCTCATTATTTCAATCATTGCATTTCTTTGACATCCAAGAATAATCCTCATAGCCTCGTTCTGTATCAGCTCTATTTTTTGAATTCTGCCTTGGCCTGTGTAAGACAAAACGGGTGCTGCGTAGTCTATCAGGGACCGAACAGTGCTTATGTATAACATCCGTAAGATAGGTACCCCAACACCTTTACCAGAAAAAGCCAGTGCTTTTAGAGGATGCAGACGGGCTTTACATAAGGTGCTGATATGATTTATTTCAGCATTTTTCCTCTCACATGTGTATCCAACATACATGCCCAGATACTTGTACTTCTGTACACGGCTCAGTTCCACACCATTTAGAGTAAGTGTTATATTTCTTCGTTTCCTATACTCGTATTTGGTTTTATCTGCATTTATAACTAAGCCTAACTTGTGACAGGTTGTACCAAGTATGTTAAGAGCATCTTGAATTTTGTTCCCAGAAGTGCCTTGTATAAGAATGTCATCAGCATATATGATCGTCGTGACCCCTGGAGGATACATCTCTGATGCTAATCTGTTCGTTAATACATTGAATAAGGTGGGACTTAATACTCCCCCTTGTGGGGTACCTAACTGAAACCTCCGTTCCTCAGACATGTATCCCTGGTAATACACCTGACCTTTTCTGCCTTGTAGATAATCCCTTATCCAGTGTAGCAATCTCCCTGTTATTCCCAGATTGGCTAATTCGTATAAGATTACTTCCCCATTGGCTTTATCAAATGCTCCTTGTAGATCAACAAAAACTCTACAATTGTCATCCACATTAGACAAACACTTTAAGAGACAATCCGCAGTACTTTTGCCTTTGATAAAACCAAAGAGATTACTGGACATGTTATCACCTACAAGGTAGAGTAGCCTATTTAACAAAATCCTTTCCATCATTTTACAAAAGCAGGATATTAAGGAGACAGGTCTGTAGCCTCCGTTTGACTTAGGGATAGGAATGATGACAGCCTCTTTCCATTTTCTTGGTAACTTTCCCTAACGTCATGCACTAAGCAAGACTCCAGTGACGTCATGCACTAAGCAGGACTCCAGTGACGTCATGCACTAAGCAGGACTCCAGTGACGTCATGCACTAAGCAGGACCCCAGTGACCTCATGCACTAAGAGGGACTCAAGTTGTGGGAAATACCTGCTGGGATTGATATAAGAGGAGACTACCAGGGACTTGTACTGAACTAAATAAAAAATTTACTCTCTGCAAATTAATTCAATTAAAATCTCTAGCTAGGGTTGTAAATCCTAGCTCCTCTTTTTCTAATGACAGATTGTGGGCTGTAAGGGACAGGTGGGGTGAATGAATTAGTTGATAGAAGTTCCAGTCCACCTGTAGACAGGGATCTCACATCAGCTTGTATTTTATACAAGGATAAGATTTAATAAATTCAGTTTTATGACTGAACACTGGCTCTGTTTAAATCAGGGATTTAACATACATAGTCTAACCTAGCACCTTAACTATTAACAGCCAATATGTACTTATACTATAAACAACAAATTAAATTGTAAAAGTATAATAAATGACTTTAAATGTAGGCTAAGTACTGTTAACTAAGTTCTAGAAATTATTCAATTAAATGAACTTATATGATAACTTAAAAAATAACTAAGCAAGCAATTGATAACTTAATTTTTATATTCAAGTATATATGCAATGTATTTATATTCAATTTATGATTAGGTACAGTCAGCTTGACTGAATCTCTTCCAACACAATGGACACTTATGAGGTTATTTACTTATTGCGGCTGAATTCTTTTCTGACACAATGGACACTCATGAGTCTAGTGCTTGGATAAAGATTCACAGCTACACTACAATTTTAATAAACTTACTGAAATGTGAGGCTTTGCCTCACTTTTTAACCAACAGACAGATTTATAGGATAATAAAGTCACACAAGCATACAATTGGCCAATCATATACCAAAATAACCTTCAATATACTTCTCTGCCAGTCGGGGTGCCTGTCTGACAAGGTGCCAGACTGATTAACTCTCTCTTGTTGAGTTTAGGCACGATAATTTGTCACAGCGTTGCTGTATGATGATCTGGTAGCGTTGCTACGTGATTGTCCCTGCAGTTCCAGAAGAATGATAGTTGATAAAGATTAGGAATGAAGGTGGTGGAAACCGTGTCACTGTGATCTCCACTATACACTCTTATTTTATATAAATGTTCTAGAATTTTCCTTGTAGATATTGTCCAGGTACTCCCCCAGTTCTAGAGAGTGTTCACTGGTGATAAAGATATTAGATAAGGTGTCCTTGAGCTGGTAATGTTAGCTAAGGATCCGTCACTTGTTCACTCAGTTGTAAACAAACACAAAGTGTCCCGGGCTGTCATGGGCGCTTCACTCCCAGCCATCGCCTTGCCATGCTCCCTGAGCACGGTAGCCTTCTATGAATATTGATTGATTATTTTTACAGTCTAGACTTATGATTGAGATAAGATATGATTATAATATAATTAGATATAGGATATAAAGATTATTAGTAGTACTTGATAGTACCACTGATTCTTATTAAGGATTCGATTTTATCCCTACCGGATATTGAATAAATGTTCCAATAGTTTTTTAATTAACAAATCCTTCTAGAAGCTTCTGGATCCTTGAGAGATCATTCATAAAGTCACGTAGGCATCAATAGGGCCCTGTTGCGTACGTGATCATAGTGACATTGTCATCTAGGATCAAGCTATATAATGAATCTTTAATGATTCTAATATGATTTTGATACGATTTAGATATGATTTTGATATGATATAGAAATGATATGGAAATTATACATTTCTTAGATGATTATTAGATATGGTGGGTAAAAATTTCCCACACAAGTTACGTCATGTACTAAGCAGGACCTAAGTAACGTCAGGCACTAAGCAGGACCCCAGTCACGTCCTGCACTAAGCCGAGCCCCAGTGACGTCATGCACTAAGCAAGACCCCAGTGACGTCATGCACTAAGCAGGACCTAATAGACATCATGCACTAAGCAGGTCCACAGTAGCGTCATGGACTAAGCAGGACCGAAGTGACGTCATGCACTAAGCAGGTCCACAGTGACATCATGCACTAAGTAGGACCCCAGTGACGTCATGCACTAAGTAGGACCCCAGTGACGTCATGCACTAAGCAAGACCCCAGTGACGTCATGCACTAAGCAGGACCTAGGTGACGTCATACACTAAACAGGACCCCAGTGACGTCATGCACTAAGCAGGACCTAGGTGACGTCATGCCATAAACAGGACCTCAGTGACGTCATGCATTAAACAGGACTCCAGTGACGTCATGCACCAAGCAGGACCAGAGTGACGTCATGAACTAAGCAGGACCCAAGTGACATCATGCACTAAGCAGGACCCCAGTGACGTCATGCACTAAGCAGGACCCCAGTGACGTCATGTACTAAGCAGAACCCCAGGGACATCAGGCACTAAGCAGGACCCCAGTGACGTCATGCACTAAGCAGGATCCCAGTGACGTCATGCACTAAGCAGAACCCCTCATAAATTTGAGGACTCTGACATACGAGTGGACTCACGGCTCTGTGCAGTGATCATTGTAAGGCACTGTTAAACATCTGCTTTCTGGTTGTTTCTTCAATTCAACAACAATATCACAATATTTCTGCACAGAACCAGACCATCAATTGAGGTATGCTGACCAGCAACACTGATATGATTGACAGATATAGATATACAAGGACATCAGACATAGCTGAAGCACTTTACATCAAGGAATCAGTTAGGTACACTCTATGGTTGACAAGTCTAAGACGTTTACACCAACCCTACTTCTTCTTCAGCTGATCAATGCAACTACAGAGCAAGATTACCTAGCTTCCCCTCGACAGGACATCCATCTTCCCTCTCTTCATGCCTCCATGCAATTTATACTTCTTGCAACATTGTGAGAATCAATTGCTTTGAAGATGAAGAGGAAACATCAATTTAGGGAAGACGTGATTTTTTTGTGTAATTACTCATTTATTTCTTACATTAATATTATCTAATTCACTACTGAATTAGTTGACATAAAAACACTCGTTCCCCATCAATCACTTTCAAATCTATTTTGAGGACCCCCCTCCCCTAATCTCAGAACACGTTCTGTATAATCTATCATCTACTTCCTTGAGCTTCCAAGGCCGGGGGTCGAGGCTCTCTCTTTCTCCCTCTGTGACCCAACACCATCTCTCAACCACCTCGCTCATCACACAGATACAGGCGACATTTATACAATGAATTCTTCGCTAAAACCCTAGTTTGTTATATGACAAACCCGGCTGTTTAGTTCCTTTGGAGGGCATAAAACATGACTTATATGCAGTTTATGGCGTAAATGTGTAAACATCACTAAGGAGGAGGAGGGGTGATGTCTCTATGACAACGTCGACGCAATCTTCCCTTTAACCGGTATTTAAATACTAAATAACAAGTGAATGAGAAAGAAATGTCCAAACTCTGAACAATGTTGAAGTGTAACAAGTAGGAGGACGTGTTGCAACACCATCATGCTTCTAAACTCTATGACCCAAGTATTAGGATATTTTGCAACATCATCAAAGATCTAAATGCTTTTTTTTTTAGTTTAGTAAAATATTTCTTCACAAATATTGAGTTCCATGAGTCCGAACCCGGGGCTGAGTGCATTGGCATGTTGTCAATTTCTCTTGCAAATTCTACTAAGCTCATGTAGATATAAATTATATTTACAGGAGTTTGTATATCACGCATAAAGAAGTTGTTCGGATCTACCACTTTCATGCTGTTTATTGTAGTGCTTATTGTTATAACATAACCAGGCACTGCATCACCAACCTCAACAAGGCCCTGAACAACATCATCGCCAGCCTCCACACCCTCAGCCACAACATAACCATAACCAGGCACTGCATCCACTTGCAGGATAAGGATTAGGGATTGGAAGGGGGGAGGAAGGAATGGTGCCCAGTATCTAAGTGATCCGTACTTACTGACAACTGTGACAATGGCCTTATAATACGGTACACAAAGTGAATATTAATAAGGCATTTAAAGTATCAACACAAAACTTCTATGGGAATGAAACATACAAAATTTTGAATATAAGAGTTAATAAAAAAAAGTGTAGAAAACCACCACTATTCGACCATGTGAGTGCAGAGAAATGAGGAAAATACTTCAATTTTTTATTTACTAAATACAAATAATAAAAATCTAGATATTTCTTAATATTTTTTTTAATATTATAATAGTACTAAAAGGTTTTTTGTAACGTTTTTTGAATTTCTAAAAAAAATAATAATATTAGCACTAAATTTTTTCAGTTTACCTTTTTTTTGAATAAATTTAATTTATATTAAAGAAACTTAGTTGAAATTCAATATTAGTTTTTAACTTTAAAATTTTGAGTGAACATTTTACACTATATTATGCATTGAGTATTACTGTTGTCGCAAATATCAGAGTGGTTGACACTTAGCTACTTTTATACCGTGTTTTGAGGCCAGTAGTTGTCACAGAAACTCATCTTTCCACAGGTATTTCTTGTTGGTGTTTTATTCAGGTGTGCACAGTGTACTTAATCCCAGTGACGTCTTGCACTAGGCAGGACCCCAGTGACGTCATGCACTAAGCAGGACCCCAGTGACGTCATGCACTAAGCAGGATCCCAGTGACGTCATGCACTAAGCAGGACCCCAGTGACGTCATGCACTAAGCAGGACCCCAGTGACGTCATGCACTAAGAAGAACTTATATATATATATATATGTCGTACCTAGTAGCCAGAACGCACTTCTCAGCCTACTATACATGGCCCGATTTGCCTAATAAACCAAGTTTTCATGAATTAATGTTTTTTCGACTACCTAACCTACCTAAACTAACCTAACCTAACTTTTTCGGCTACCTAACCTAACCTAACCTATAAAGATAGCTTAGGTTAGGTAGGGTTGGTTAGGTTCGGTCATATATCTACGTTAATTTTAACTCCAATAAAAAATAATTGACCTCATACATAATGAAATGGGTAGCTTTCTCTTTTCATAAGAAAAAAAATAGAGAAAATACATTAATTCATGAAAACTTGGCTTATTAGGCAAATCGGGCCTTGCTTAGTAGGCTGAGAAGTGCGTTCTGGCTACTAGGTACGACATATATATATATATATATATATATATATATATATATATATATATATATATATATATATATATGTCGTACCTAGTAGCCAGAACGCACTTCTCAGCCTACAATTCAGGGCCCGATTTGCCTAATAAGCCAAGTTTTCCTGAATTAATATATTTTCTCAAATTTTTTTCTTATGAAATGATAAAGCTACCCATTTCATTATGTATGAGGTCAATTTTTTTTTATTGGAGTTAAAATTAACGTAGATATATGACCGAACCTAACCAACCCTACCTAACCTAACCAAACCTATCTTTATGGGTTAGGTTAGGTTAGGTAGCCGAAAAAGCTAGGTTAGGTTAGGTTAGGTAGGTTAGGTAGTCGAAAAACAATTAATTCATGAAAACTTGGCTTATTAGGCAAATCGGGCTTTGCATAGTAGGCTGAGAAGTGCGTTCTGGCTACTAGGTACGACATATATATATATATATATATATATATATATATATATATATATATATAAATATATATATATATATAAGGCACAACTCTTCTAAACACGAGAGTGAAGTATACAACTTTAGAACACTTTCCCACCAGGAGACTCGAACCCTAGCCAGCACAGAAGCCTTCCAGCAACTGGCATAAGGCGTTACCTGTTATGCCAGTTGCTGGAAGGCTTCTGTGCTGGCTAGGGTTCGAGTCTCCTGGTGGGAAAGTGTTCTAAAGTTATATATATATATATATATATATATATATATATATATATATATATATATATATATATATATATATATCGTACCTAGTAGCCAGAACGCACTTCTCAGCCTACTATGCAAGGCCTGATTTGCCTAATAAGCCAAGTTTTTCTGAATTAATTTATTTGCTCTAATTTTTTTCTTATGAAATGATAAAGCTACCCATTTCATTATGTATAAGTTCAATTTTTTTTAATTGGAGTTAAAATTAACGTAGATATATGACCGAACCTAACCAACCCTACCTAACCTAACCTAATTTATCTTTATAGGTTAGGTTAGGTTAGGTAGCCGAAAAAGTTAGGTTAGGTCAGGTTAGGTAGGTTAGGTTGCCGAAAAACAATTAATTCATGAAAATTTGGCTTATTAGGCAAATCGGGCCTTGCATAGTAGGCTGAGAAGTGCATTCTGGCTACTAGGTACGACATATATATATATATATATATATATATATATATATATATATATATATATATATATATATATATATATATATATATATATATATATATATATATATTAGTATATTTTGGTAGCAGTCTTTCCTGTAGACATATATTATTAAATATGACCGAAAAAGTAAGATTAATAATTCTAACACAAATTTTCTCGATCTTTCGTACGTTTCTTTTCACTGTTAGTGGTAATTCAAAAATCAATTCTCCAAAATTCATTTTTATTTCAAGTCTGACGCGACACTTGAGCGCGTTTTGTAAAACTTATTACATTTTCAAAGACATTAGCTTACACACACACAACTGAATAGAACTTACACATCTTCGATTTGTTTATATCTATATTTGAGTGAGGTGGATGGGGTGAGGTGGTATTAATAGGGTATTAAATTCCTAAACACAAGACAGAACACGAAACAATGGGTATTGAGTGATTTGTAGAAAGCCTATTGGTCCATATTTCTTAATGCTTCTATATTGGAGCGGAGTCTTGAGGTGGGTAGAATATAGTTGTGCATTAATTGGCTGTTGAGTGCTGGTGTTGACTTCTTAATGTGTAGTGCCTCGCAAACGTCAAGCCGCCTGCTATCGTTGTATCTATCGATGATTTCTGTGTTGTTTACTAGGATTTCTCTGGCGATAATTTGGTTGTGGGAAGAGGTTATATGTTCCTTAATGGAGCCCTGTTGCTTATGCATCGTTAAACGCCTAGAAAGAGATGTTGTTGTCTTGCCTATATACTGTTTTTTTTGGAGCTTATAGTCCCCAAGAGGGCATTTGAAGGCATAGACGACGTTGGTCTCTTTTAAAGCGTTCTGCTTTGTGTCTGGAGAGTTTCTCATGAGTTTCTATGCAAGGCAAATCGGGCCTTGCATAGTAGGCTGAGAAGTGCGTTCTGGCTAATAGGTACGACATATATATATATATATATATATATATATATATATATATATATATATATATATATATATATATATATATATATATATATATATATATATATATATATATATATATATATATATATATGTCGTACCTAGTAGCCAGAACGCACTTCTCAGCCTACTATGCAAACCCAGATTTGCCTAATAAGCCAAGTTTTCATGATTTAATATATTTTCTCTATTTTTTTTCTTATGAAATGAAAAAGCTGCCCATTTCATTATGTATGAGGTCAATTTTTTTTTATTGGAGGTAAAATTAACGTAGATATATGACCGAACCTAACCAACCCTACCTAACCTAACCTAACCTATCTTTATAGGTTAGGATAGGTTTGGTAGCCGAAAAAGTTAGGTTAGGTTAGGTTAGGTAGGTTAGGTAGTCGAAAAACCATTAATTCATGAAAACTTGGCTTATTAGGCAAATCGGGCCTTGCATAGTAGGCTGAGAAGTGCGTTCTGGCTACTAGGTACGACATATATATATATATATATATATATATATATATATATATATATATATATATATATATATATATATATATATTAGTATATTTTGGTAGCAGTCTTTCTTGTAGACATATATTATTAAATATGACCGAAAAGTAAGATTAATAATTCTAACACGAATTTTCTCTATCTTTCGTACATTTCTTTTCACTGTTGGTGGTAATTCAAAAATCAATTCTCCAAAATTAATTTTTATTTCTAGTCTGACGCGACACTTGAGTGCGTTTCGTAAAACTTATTACAGACCCCAACGTACACCAACTGTTCACTGTTCACCAACGTACCTGTGGACGAGACAATCGGGATGACAGCCAACAGAGTGTATCGTGATCCAGCCTGTACTCCTCTTGACATACCAGAAAATATCCTAAGGAAACTACTCCAAGCTTGTACTAAAGAGGCACCCTTCTTGAGCCCGGATGGGCACATGTATAAGCAAGTAGATGGGGTCGCCATGGGTTCTCCCCTAGGTGTCCTGTTTGCAAACTTCTACATAGGTACCATCGAGCAAAAAGTCTTAGTCGACATGAACTTGAAACCGGCCATATACTGCAGGTATGTTGACGACATTTTTACACAGGTACCTGATGTCAGACATCTGCAGGAGCTGAAGGAGGCATTTGAGCAGAGTTCCGTGCTGCGTTTCACTTACGAGATGGAAAACGATGGGTAGCTGCCCTTTCTAGATGTAACAGTCATGGAAAAGAGCGGAGGTTTCCACACTGCAGTCTACACTAAGGAAACGAACATAGGAATGTGCCTAAATGCCAACAGCGACTGCCCAGACAGGTACAAGAGGAGTGTTGTTAACACATATGTCGACCGTGCTCTCAGCCACAGCTCAGAATGGAAGCAAGTCGACGAAGAACTCTGTAGGGTAAGGCAGGTCCTAGTCAACAACGGCTTCTCCAATGGTTTCGTCGAGGACATGATAAGAAGGAAAGTGAAACGCCATGCAACCTCTGAAGAGACAACTAACACAACACCTATACCCCCTATTAGACTATTTTACAGGAACTTCTTTTCCACAGCTCATAAAACGGAGGAAAGGGTCCTGAAAGATATTGTTAATAGAAACGTTATCCCTACAGACAAAAATCAGAGGATACAACTGACGATTTACTATAAAACCAGAAAAACGGCCAGCCTACTCATGAGAAACTCTCCAGACACAAAGCAGAACGCTTTAAAAGAGACCAACGTCGTCTATGCCTTCAAATGCCCTCTTGGGGACTGTAAGCCTAAAAAAAACCAGTATATAGGCAAGATAACAACATCTCTTTCCAGGCGTTTAACGATGCATATGCAACAGGGCTCCATTAAGGAACATATAGCCTTTTCCCACAACCAAACCATCACCAGAGAAATCTTAGCAAACAACACAGAAATCATCGATAGATACAGCGATAGCAGGCGGCTTGACGTCTGCGAGGCACTACACATCAAGAAGTCAACACCAGCAATCAACAGCCAATTAATGCACAACTATATTCTACCCACTTCAAGACTCCGCTCCAATATAGAAGCATCAAGAAATATGGACCAATAGGCTTTCTACAATTACTTCCATTCAATGCCCATTGTTTCGTGTTCTGTCTTGTGTTTGAATTTAATACCTATTCAATACCCAATGTTGAAAGTTTGTTTTCACCTCATCCACCTCACCCAAATGTAGATATAAAATCGAAGATGTGGAAGCTCTTTTCAGTTTCAGTTGTGTGTTTGTAAACTAAAGTCTTTGAAAATGTAATAAGTTTTACGAAACGCGCTCAAGTGTCGCGTCAGACTTGAAATAAAAATGAATTTTGGAGAATTGATCTTTGAATTACCATCAACAGTGAAAAGAAACGTAAGAAAGATCGAGAAAATTCGTGTTAGAATTATTATTCTTACTTTTTCGGTCATATTTAATAATATATATATATATATATATATATATATATATATATATATATATATATATATATATATATATATATACATATATATATATATATATATATATATATACATATATATATATATATATATATATATATATATATACATATATATATATATATATACATATATATATATATATATATATATATATATATATATATATATATATATATATATATATATATATATATATATATATATATATATATATATATATATATATATGTCGTACCTAGTAGCCAGAACGCACTTCTCAGCCTACTATGCAAGGCCCGATTTGCCTAATAAGCCAAGTTTTCCTGAAT